>NC_057809.1:534215004-534435073 GCF_018294505.1 Triticum aestivum | reverse complement strand
AGAACTTAGGCGAGTACTGGACTGCAGCTAAGCCCCCGAGTGGGAGGGTTGCTCTCCACTCGGTAGGATTTTTCAAACTTAGGCGAGTGCCTGACTGCAGCTAAGTCTCTGAGTGGGAGAACTTAGGCGAGTACTGGACTGCAGCTAAGCCCCCGAGTGGGAGGGTTGCTCTCCACTCGGTACGATTTTTCAAACTTAGGCGAGTGCCTGACTGCAGCTAAGTCTCTGAGTGGGAGACCTTAGGTGAGTACTGGACTGCAGCTAAGCCCCCGAGTGGCAGGGTTGCTCTCCACTCGGTAGGATTTTCCAAACTTAGGCGAAACGGATTCGCAGCTAAGCCCTCGAGTGGGAGGGTTGCTCTCCACTTGGTAGGATTTTCCAAACTTAGGCGAAACAGATTCGCAGCTAAGCCACCCGCTGGGGGATTTCCTACGCAAACAAAAACAATAATAATCACTGGGAAAATTATAACGCTCTTGTCTTTGATAAATAAACTACAAGAGTTTTTCTTATTACATCTCATCCGAGTGAGAATTCAAGTATAAAAGGGGCGGAGTAGCTCCACGTTCCAGGCTCGTGGCTCATCAATCTGGCGGTCGACATTGTAGAGGTGGTATGCTCCATTGTGGAGGACTCTGGTGACTATGAAGGGGCCTTCCCAAGTAGGAGCAAGCTTGTGTGGTTTCTGCTGATCCACTCGAAGGACTAAGTCTCCTTCTTGGAAGGCTCAGCTCTTCACGTTTCTGGCATGGAATCGACGCAAGTCTTGGTGATAGATGGTTGATCGGATCAGGGCCATTTCTCTTTCTTCTTCTAGGAGGTCAACTGTGTCCTGCCGGGCTTGTTCTACTTCATCTTCTGAGTAGAGCTCGACTCTGGGAGCGTTGTGAAGCAGGTCACTCGGTAAGACAGCCTCAGCTCCGTAGACCAGAAAGAATGGGGTTCTTCCGATCAATCGATTCGGGGTTGTCCTCAATCCCCAAAGGACTGATGGGAGCTCGTCGACCCATGCACTTGCTGCGTGCTTGAGATCGCGCATCAATCAGGGTTTCAGTCCTTTGAGAATTAGGCCATTTGCCCTTTCTGCTTGTCCATTCGACTGGGGGTGAGCGACCGAAGCATAGTCGACCCGAGTGCCCTGAGAGGCGCAAAAGGCCCTGAACTCGTCGGAATCGAAGTTTGACCCATTGTCCGTGATGATACTGTGCGGAACTCCATATCTGAATATCAACTCTCTGACGAAACTGATAGAGGTGCAAGCATCGAGATTCATGATAGGCTTGGCTTCAATCCATTTGGTGAACTTGTCGACTGCTACCAGCACATGAGTGAAGCCGCTCCTGCCTGTTCTCAGTGGCCCAACCATGTCCAGCCCCCAAACAGCGAAGGGCCAGACGAGTGGAATGGTTTTCAGGGCTGATGCGGGCTTGTGCGGCATATTGGAGTAATACTGACACCCTTCACATTTGTCGACTATCTATTTAGCCATCTCATTGGCCCTTGGCCAGTAGAACCCCGCTCGGTATGCTTTAGCCACAATGGTCCGAGAGGACGCATGATGACCACAGGTCCCCGAGTGGATATCGTTAAGGATCATCTGACCTTCTTCTGGTGTGATACACTTCTGGCCGACCCCAGTCGCGCTTTCCCTATATAACTGTCCCTTTATGACTGTAAAGGCCTTGGACCGACGGACGATCTGTCGAGCCTCTTCCTCGTCTTCTGGGAGTTCTTTCCTTAGGATGTACGCGATGTACGGTTTTGTCCAGACGGGAGTGGTAACCAGCACTTCCATTATCAGATCGACCACAGCTGGAACTTCAACTTCAGTCGGATCCGTGGCGCTCTTTGGCTGCGGGGCCTCTTCCGTGAAGGGATCCTCCTGGACTGATGGTGTGTGGATGTGAGCTGTCTTCGTGTCGCCAGTCGACTGGAAAGCTGACTCTATATCGGGCTTCTTGGCTCGCAACAGATCACTCGGGTCTGCAGTGTTTTGGAATTCCTGTAACTCCACTACTGCCATATGTGCGTCGGCGATCTTCGAACCCTTCTGAAAACATTCTTCTGCTTTCTTCCAATTGCCCGTAATGGTGATCACACCTTTGGGACCAGGCATCTTCAATTTGAGATACACGTAACATGGTCGGGCCATGAAGCGTGCATAAGCCAGCCTACCCAAAATAGCGTGATAGGCACTCTGGAAGTCTACAACTTCAAATGTCAATTTTTCTTTGTGGTAATTCTTGGAATCACCGAAAACCACATCAAGAGCAATCTGGCCGAGTGATTCAGCCTTCTTCCCAGGAATGACTCCATGGAAGCTCATGTTGCTGGCACTAAGTCTGGACATCGGAATGCCCATCCCCTTCAACGTCTCAGCGTATAATATGTTCAAACCACTGCCACCATCCATCAGGACTTTGGTCAGTCGAGTGCCTTCAACAACTGGGTCGACCACCAAAGCTTGCCTCCCAGGGGTGGCGATGTGTGTTGGGTGGTCGGACTGGTCGAATGTTATGGCAGTCTGAGACCATTTCAGGTAACTATGTGTCACCGGAGTGACCATATTCACCTCTCAGTTAATAACTTTCAGTCGACTTTTGCTCTCAACATCAGCAAAAATCATCAGGGTGGAATTGACTTGAGGGTATCCATCATCACTGTCCTCTTTGTCCTCGACCTTGTCTGACTCCTTTTCCTTTCCCTTGGGCTGCTTGCCCTGGAACTGCTGGATCAAGAGTCGACACTGTCGAGTGGTATGTTTCAGGTGGACGAGACACGGTAAGTCCAACACATCATTTCCCTGCTGGTCTTTAACCTTTTTGGGGTTCCAAGGTCCTTTAGGTTTCCCTTTAGACCTTCCTTGGGCCAAAGCTAAGGCTTCCCCAGGAGCCGCTGGTTCGGCTTTCCGCTTCTGTTTCCGAGTGGAATTACCTCCGGTTTCTTGGGCGACTGACTTGAGCTTGCCACTCCTGAGTCGATCCTCATCTTCGCCGTTAGCGTACTTGGTGGCAATCTCCATCATCCGATTCAGGGACATATCTCCGGTTCGGCCGAATTTCAAATCCAGTTCTCTGTATTTGACGCCTTCCTTGAAGGCACAAACTGCTTGGTGGTCAGGCACGTTCTCCACCGAGTGATGTAACGTGATCCATCTCTAGATGTAATCCCTCAAAGTTTCATTCGGCTTTTGCACAAAGGACCGCAGTTCCGTCAGTCCTGCCGGTCGCTTGCATGTGCCTTCGAATGTGGTGACGAACACTCGGGAGAGATCTTCCCAAGTGTAAATGCTGCTAGGTGCTAACTGGTTTAGCCACGCTCTGGCCGAGCCCTCCAACATGAGAGGCAGGTGCTTCAGGGCCACTTCATCATTGCCGCCGCCAATCTGGACAGCCACTCGGTAGTCCTCAAGCCAAGTATCAGGCTTGGACTCGCCAGTGAACTTACTGACTCCAGTCGCCAACCTGAAATTGGGAGGAATCACAGCAGCCCTGATGGCTCTACTAAAGCACTCTGGCCCCGAAACATGTACTCTGCTGCTGGCAGGCGCATCTCTGTCGTGGCCTTCTCGGTGAGCCATGTTCCTGTCGACCAGACCTTGGACGAAGATGGATCTCGCATCAAAGCCTAGCCCTCTGGGGTCGACTAGAATCCTTCACCCACCACTATGAGGGCGCCTGTCATCCTGCTGGCGAGGCACATACGACCCGCTCCTCGGGGGAGGCATGGGCACTCGATGTTGACCGTCACGATCGACTCAGTGAACATACTGCTCATGGCTCCCATACTGGTCACGCCGGTCTCCACGTCCCTCACGCCTCGGGGGCGATCTCGGGCTGTGAGCTGACTGGACCGTGTCGGCAGCAACGGATCTGCTGTGAATTCTGTTCCGCGACTGAGAAACAGCGGAATTCTGATCTCCTGCTGCCCAGAGTAACGCTCTGATCTGCAGCAACCCTCTGCCAGCCTCCGACTGGGAAGGCTGAATCGACTCCGCTATACGAGGGCCGCAGCTGCTAAATTCTGAATCGGAGTCCGATATACCTGCGGGGGCGGGACGAGCTGACGTCGACTGGATTCAGGAACTCGTTGTCGCACCCGCTCATCAAGTGCCCGCTGGAGGTTCTCCAGTCGAGTGCGCTCGACCAAGTTTGCCAGGCGCGCGTCCTCCAAGGCGCGAGCCTCAGGGGTTTCTCCAACGATAGGAGTGTGCAGCGCATCCATGTTCCGGCGGCGAAGTTCTTCTCTCTGCAGCAACGTGAGAGGCTCGGGAAGATACTCCTCATGGGGACGCGACGGGTCGCCTCCTCCTGCGCCTCCGTCGATGCGGGTAAAACCAGGGGGACTGGGCGGTCCATCGACCATTAGAACCTCCGCCGCCGGATCGCTGCTGTCGCACTCAGATGCGGTCTCTTCGGAGCCAGTCGAACAGGCCGTAGAGGGATTCGTCGGGCTCGATCACCGCGACTTGAGGGATGGCCGACTGACGGGCCACCGCGTGTCTCACCCACCGCTGAAGTCTCGACCGACCGGAGCGCTTGCGCCGGCGGGGGAGAACGCCGCGGACGCACGCGCGAAAGTGTGTTGCCCCGCGGACAGGGAGTGCGTCCACGTCGAGCGGAGCCTCCTGAAGCCAGGCGGAGTCGTCGGCGATGAACGTGAGCTTGCCGAGACGGATCTCGCGGCCCTCCACCAAAACTCCATCGGAAACCATGATGATTCGGGTCAGAAAATATCACAACTCCTCCAACAAAATGCTAAAACACCGACCCCACGGTGGGCGCCAACTGTCGTGGTTCTAAGTCTGACAGTAATGCAGGGGGTAAGTATGGAGAGGAGAGGTCTTAGCTATGGAGAGGTTGTAAGGACGCAGGGTTTACGAGTTCAGGCCCTTCTCGGAGGAAGTAAAAGCCCTACGTCTCAGAGCCCGGAGGCGGTCGACTGGATTATGTGTGTATGAGTTACAGAGGTGCGAACCCTTGTCTCGGAGGAGGGGGGTGGCTTATATAGAGTGCGCCAGGACCCCGGCCAGCCCAAGTTACAAAGGGTTCAATGTACATTAAGGCGGGGCGTTACTGGTAACGCTGGTAATAAAGTGCTATGATGACCATAAAAGCTACTTAATGACCGACCGTTAGCGTGCGGGGCGCCTTTAGGTCTCCTGGCCGTCGAGTGGTTGGGTCTTGGTCGAGTGATTGCTTCTTGGTCGAGTGTCTTCGAGTCTGTCAAGTGGGACACCTTCAAGTCAATTGAAAGGCGATTTCTTCTAGAGATGTCCTTGGGTAGGGCAATTAGGGCAGGTCCATGACCCTACCCTAGGTTCATAGCTTCATCAGGTAGTAAAAGAGTAGATCTACCACGAGATCAGAGAGGCTAAACCCTAGAAGCTAGCCTATGGTATGATTGTATGTTATTGTTGTGTCCTACGGACTAAAACCCTCCGGTTTATATAGACACCGGAGAGGGCTAGGGTTACACAAGGTCGGTTACAAAGGAGGAGATATACATATCCATATTGCCTAGCTTGCCTTCCATGCCAAGTAAAGTCCCATCCGGACACGAGACAAAGTCTTCAATCTTGTATCTTCATAGTCTAATAGTCCGGCCAAAGGATATAGTCTGGCTGTCCGGAGACCCCCTAATCCAGGACTCCCTCAGTAGCCCCTGAACCAGGCTTCAATGACGATGAGTCCGGCGCGCAGTATTGTCTTCGGCATTGCAAGGAGGGTTCCTCCTCCGAATACATCATGGAAGAATTTGAATATAAGGATAGTGTCCGACCCTGCAAAATAAGTTTCCACATACCACCATAGAGAGAATAACATTTCCACAAATCTAATCTGCTGACACGTTTTGGCAACACGACATTATGCCATGGCCCGGTATTTATTCGAACCGTTTTTCTTCAACCATCTCCACACATAACGTGAGGCAGTTTTTGACATGTCTTGTCAAAGCAGAGATCATGTTCCCCTCGTTACGGGATTCTCATCAATACGGTCGTGGGTAACCCAACTGTATCTAGGACTCCTAGATTATAGGCAAGTCCCAAACGGCTATGGAGAGGACGCTTGATATTCACCCTCTTTATAAAGGGACAAAGCTTTTACTCTTTCCCTCCCGTGCTCAATCGAATCCTTCCCCCACCTCGAGTTCTAACACCCAAAGCCCAGGTCAGGTGCTCCGGACCTTCAATCATCTCCGGATCTAGCCTTCAAGGCCGGTGGATGCCCTCCTCCGTTACAGAAGAAGATATCAAGAAGTTGAGGGAGGCCAGATACCTGACCGCCGAGGTTTCGCATCGGCTGCCTGCCCGAGGGCCGGTCGTCCCTACTCCTAAACCCAACAAAGATGTCGCGTTCATCTCCCACTTCCTCCGAGGTCTAGGCCTCAATATGGATCCCTTCATTAGGGGGTTGATGTTCTATTACGGGCTCGATTTCCACGATCTAGCCCCGGACTCCTTTCTCCACATCTCATCATTTTTCGTTGTATGTGAGGCTTTCCTCCGCATTACCCCTCACTTCGGCCTATGGCTCAAGACCTTTGACGTGAAGCCGAAGATGGTCAAGGGGCAGCATGCAGCGTGCGGAGGCGCATTAATAAGCAGGATCGCCGGAGCTCCATGGCCAAAGGGTTCTATTCCAGAGGTGTCCGAACTATGGCAACGGGAGTGGTTTTACATTACAGCTCCCAGAAGTGCCAAGTGGGTGGCTGCCCCTGCTTTCCGCTCAGGCCCTCCACCACAACTGATGTCATGGATTAGCCGAGGGCTGAGCTGGGGTCCCGCCAAGGATGTGCCTGTACTGCAAAGCCGCATTCAAAATCTCTTCGAAGGAGATTTCAGTTTGATTGTGGTAATGCAAGTCATGCTGGTTTGACAAATCCAGCCATGCAAACGCCGGCCCCTTCGCATGTGGGAGTTCAACCCAGAAGGACCACACGCTATTCAGAATTTCTTCGGCCTGACGCACGAGGAGATGTATAGATCATTCTTCGGACCCCAGATAGAGTGTCCGGATACTACCGAGGACGTGGGCCTGAGTAACAACTGCACCGCCGACCAAGTAAGTTATCCTCTAGCCGAATACACCGTCTTTCATTTATCATGACGTTATTCTCAGAAATCGCTCTTTGACCAGGACTAGATAAGAAAGGCGAAGATGATTCAGTGTTCGGCCCCCCTTCCTGAGGGTTTCGAAAATCCGGTACTGGAGAAGATGCTCGAGCTAGCACCTTGCCCGGAGCCCTCAAAGGAAGACAAAGGGGGGAATAATGAGGGCAAAAGCGGGCCTCCACCGCTACCTATTCCGACCGAGGGAACGAGCGCATCCGCGAGGGAGGATAACCGAGGGTAGGAATCTGACATTCTCTCACCCCGGGGAAGGAAGAGGACTACCTCTGAAGATCCGGAAACGAAGGTTTCCAAGCGGGAGAAGACATCTCCACCAGAGGGTCCTGCCTTGGAGGGTGCTCTTGCTGCACAAAGTCCGCGCGGTGATCAGCCCTCTAACGAGCTGTAAGTAACTAAAAAGTACTTTTAGTAGTGAAGATATATTACCTTACCTCTGAGGAAAATAACCGAAGTATTTATCTTGCAGTTCGGATCTTAGCCCTTCTCAGCAGAGCTCGTCTTTGGGGGATCTTCTTCTGGAGATGATGGAGAGCGAAACGCCTCCCCCAGACTCCTCCACTCAAGAAGCGGGTGACCTTGAAGTGTCGTCATGGAGGGCCTCTCCGGATCCGGTGAGGCCAGAAGATAATCCTATAGTCACCCGAAGTCCCCAGCGTCCGACTCTCGAAGAGAGCAAACAGAAGAGTCCGGCACCGTCTGGTATGCAGTCGGACGTACTGAGAGAGCTGTTGGAGCGAGCGGCCATCTCAGAAGAACACCATACATTGATGGGTACGGTGATGGAAAGGATTTCATCCGCCGAAAGCGGGTTGCATGATGCCTTTATGAGTCTACTGACGGGCTTTGAGGTACGTAAAATGATATACATTTGTGATGGTACCGCACATTTTTAGGTGTGCCCTGTGTAGATAGTAGCCCCGGAGACTCTGGTTGTCACCGAGGATGGCGGCAAACGGAGGATCGTAGTCCCCGGCAATAACCATACCGCGTTAATGTGCAGGTAGTGGGAGCTCCGATGGCTAGCCGGACTCATGAGTTTGCCGAACTAAAGCGGCAACTAGATGCGGTGGATGCTGACATCGAGCTTGTTAACATGAGGCTTGACGAGGCACAGGGTAAGTGGTATTTTTTGGTGAATGCCACATAGTAAGAGCGGCATGATGCCAGTATCTTTAATATGTTGTGACTGCAGATGGAGCTGCCACTGTGGAAACCCTGCGGGCGGAACTTGCCCGAGCCAAAGAACAAGCAAGGATAAGTAATGCGGCTGCTTTGAAGGTGGCCGAAGAGTTGAAAGCCGAGAAGGCCGCGCATTGCGAAAGCAAAGAGAAGATGGCCAAGATGGCCGTAAAGTTGAAAGACACTGCCGACCGTTGCCAGTTCCTTGAAAAAGAAAACCGAGCGAAGGCAACGGACCTTGAAAAGGCCACGATGGCGAACAAAGGGACCCGCTCTGCTACGAGAGCGAAGAAGGAGGAGCTGCGTGAAGCTGGGGATATTGCATCTGGGAAGCCCTTTATGCTGCGGAGGAAGTTCGGAGATCCGCGGTATGCCCCTCTGGATCGGCTGTGAAGTTTGGCAGACGCATATATGGACTTGGTGGCGAGCGCTGTCGATGAGGCCAAATACTTCCGAGATCAAACAGATCGTGAAGTGGACAAGCTGTTCTGGTCGCAATTTAACGTTCCAGAGCGTCCGCTTCCATTGACCGATCAGCTAGCCGAATGGTCCGAACTCAATAGGTTGTCCGGACTCGCCATGAGGTCTGTCGTGGATCAGCTGTGGCCGGAAAAGCCGAAGCCGGATAGCTATTTCAGCTTAGTGCAGCAGTTCCTTGGCGCGGTGCCGCGCATCAATGCGATGAAGAAGTCGGCGTGCATAGAAGGCTCGCGGATGGCCCTTACCCGTGTTAAAGCATACTGGGCGGAGATGGATGCTACCACTGTTGCGGCACAGGGTTCGGCCATAGGCCAAGTGGCTGCTGAGCACTATTTAAAAGAGGTTCTCGAGGGTGCTCGTTTGATAGAGGCCCAGTGCTCGAAGAATATTATGTTTGAGTGACATGCATTCCCATTGTAAACATAATATTTTTATGAAATTTATTAAGGCTGTGTTTATACTTTTGCCTGGAAGTAGTATGATGCCTCATGTGCGGTCGTTTATGTATACATGAGCATAACCTGAAAGATTGCAGTCCTCGGCTTCAGCCCCCACGCATATAATGCGGAGGTGTTTGCAGAAGACGCATGTTCACACTTAACCCAACGTCTTGGTCCTATTAAGGAGGTGATAGCGCAACAAACGAGGCAACCGGACTATAATGCTTTAACACTTTCACTTAGCCATAGGAGTTTGACGGTGGGGCTACTATATAGCCCCTGGTGGCTCCACACTCTCCCGAATTCAGGGTGCGTACATGCCTGGCCGGGAAATGGCCCTTCGTTAAGGCGGAGGAATTCTAACATTCTGATAGGTCATCGAGTGGTTGACTAGTCTCACGCTATTGTTGGGGAACGTAGTAATTTCAAAAAATTTCCTACGCACACGCAAGATCATGGTGATGCATAGCAACGAGAGGGGAGAGTGTGATCTACGTACCCTTGTAGACCGACAACGGAAGCATTATGACAACGCGGTTGATGTAGTCGTACGTCTTCACGGCCCGACCGATCAAGCACCGAAACTACGACACCTCCGAGTTCTAGCACACGTTCAGCTCGATGACGATCCCCGGACTCCGATCCAGCAAAGTGTCGGGGAAGAGTTCCGTCAGCACGATGGCGTCGTGACGATCTTGATGTTCTACTGTCGCAGGGCTTCGCCTAAGCACCACTACAATATTATCGAGGACTATGGTGGAAGGGGGCACCACACACGGCTTAGAGAACGATCTTAGAGATCAACTTGTGTGCCTAGGGGTGCCCCCTGCCCCCGTATATAAAGGGGCCAAGAGAGGGTGCGGCCGGCCCTAGGAGGAGGCGCGCAGGAGGAGTCCTAATCCTACCGGGAGTAGGACTCCCCTCCCTTTTCCCTAGTTGGATTAGGACTTGGGGGGAAGGAGGAGAGGGAAGAAAGGAAAGGGGGGCACCGGCCCCCCTCCTTGTCCAATTCGGACTTGGGGGGGGGGGAGGGGCGCACGGCAGCCCCTAGGCCTCCTCTTCTCTTCCTCCACGAGGCCCATTAAGGCCCATTAGGTTACCGGGGGGGGTCCGGTAACCTCCCGGTACTCCGGTAAAATGCTGATTTCACCCGGAATACTTCCGATGTCCAAACATAGGCTTCCAATATATCAATCTTTATGTCTCGACCATTTCGAGACTCCTCGTCATGTCCGTGATCACATCCGGGACTCTGAACTAACTTTGATTCATCAAAACTCATAATATAACTGTCATCGAAACCTTAAGCGTGCGGACCCTACGGGTTCGAGAACAGTGTAGACATGACCGAGACACGTCTCCGGTCAATAACCAATAGCCGAACCTGGATGCTCATATTGGCTCCCACATATTCTACGAAGATCTTTATCGGTCAGACCGCATAACAACATACGTTGTTCCCTTTGTCATCGGTATGTTACTTGCCCGAGATTCGATCGTCGATATCTCAATACCTAGTTCAATCTCGTTACCGGCAAGTCTCTTTACTCGTTTCGTAATACATCATCTCGCAAATAACTCATTAGTTACAATGCTTGCAAGGCTTATGGGATGTGTATTACCGAGAGGGCCCAGAGATACCTCTCCACAATCGGAGTGACAAATCCTAATCTCAAAATACGCCAACCCAACATTTACCTTTGGAGACACCTGTAGAGCTCCTTTATAATCACCCAGTTATGTTGTGATGTTTGGTAGCACACAAAGTGTTCCTCCGGCAAACGGGAGTTGCATAATCTCATAGTCATAGGAACATGTATAAGTCATGAAGAAAGCAATAGCAACATACTAAACGATTGGGTGCTAAGCTAATGGAATGGGTCATGTCAATTACATCATTCTCCTAATAATGTGATCCCGTTAATCAAATGACAACACATGTCTATGGTTAGGAAACATAACCATCTTTGATTAACGAGCTAGTCAAGTAGAGGCATACTAGTGACGTTTAGTTTGTCTATGTAGTCACACAAGTATTATGTTTCCGGATAATACAATTCTAGCACGAATTATAAACATTTATCATGTTATAAGGAAATAAAATAATAACATTATTATTGCCTCTAGGGCATATTTCCTTTAGCTATATCATGACAGTCAGTTTTCGGCTTTCTCTACCGAGGTGCTCGTCCGGATGACCCGGGGCACAATCGCAGTAGTTCTCCTAGTGCTACCTTAGCCGATAGAGCGGAACGTAAGGTACCAAAACATAGGAGTCAGGCAAACCCAACATTTGACCAAAGACATGATTCGGAGCTGATGCATATAGGGCCAAACTCGCGATGCCGAACACTCCCTAAGGTATTCGGTCTTTATGGTATGAACCGGGCCTAATCAGTGCCCTTTGTAAGAAGCCCCTGGTGTTTAGGTACGTGCATTATTCTGACGTGGCCACATGCCAAGACGCCAGCATCCTTCTCAATTGTACTGAGAATCCGAGGGATGTGTATCAACAAGAGACAGTAAAAAAGGTTGACGCAGGGTCTTAATCTAAAAAGAATCCTTGGAACAGATCCCTGCTACACCTCTGCGCCTGTGTCTCCGTTGTGCCGTACCCTGGATGGGTGTAGCACGGTGGTCATCTGTAAAAGAGAGGAACTTAGGTGAAAAGTTGTCGTGCAAAAAGGTAGGTTTTTGAAAAAACCATGTATAATTCAAGATGAGTAAAAATTGCCACTTGTCTGCGCGCGTTGAGCCCCTTGTATTTGTGATAGGGGTGTGGCCATCAAACCTGTACGAATTACATACAGCTACGCCGGACTCGTATAACCGTGTCCGTGGTCTTGATGACCTATCAAATACTTTAGTTGGTGAGGCCGTTTTAGTGTGCGGCTGCCCTGGCAGCCGCATTCTCTTCGGCGCACAGGGATCGCTCCATATTTCCATTTACTGTAATGATGCCACGTGGACCGGGCATCTTAATCATGAGGGAAGCGTAGTGCGGTATTGCGTTAAAGCAAGCGAAAGCTTCGCGTCCAAGTAGTGCTTGATAGCCACTTTGGAATGGAGCAATGTGGAAGGTTAAATTTTCGCTACGGAAGTTATCGGGGAAGCCGAGTATAACTTCTAGTAGCAGGGAGCCCGTGCAGTGAGCCCCTGGGCCTGGCGTTACTCCTTTAAAGGTAGTATTGTTGTGGCAAATTTTTGTTGGGTCTATCCCCATTTTGCGGATTGTGTCCTGATATATCAGGTTTAGACTGCTGCCACCGTCCATCAGGACTCGTGTGAAATGGTATCCGTCAATTATTGGGTCTAATACCAAGGCAAACCATCCTGCATGCCGGATATTTGCTGAGTAATCCCGATGGTCGAAAGTGATCGGTTGATCCAACCAGTGGCAGGACTCCGAGGTGATAGGCCCTTGGGCATATTTCTCTGGGAGTGCCACTTTATTTCTCCCCTTGATCACGTGTAACGCGTTTACTATTTTGACTTCTAGTGGAAATTTCTTTTGTTCCCCAGTGTCTAGCTTGAGAGGCTCATCCTCGTCTTCGCTTGGTGTATCCTCCCCCTTGTGTACGACGCTTAGCTTGCCGGACTGCTTGAAGACCCAACATTCTCTATGGGTATGATTAGCGGGTTTACCAGGGGTGCTATGGATCTGAGATATTTGGTCCAGAATTTTGTTCAGGCTGGACAGTTCATCTTTGGCGCCTTTAGGGGGCGGCTTTTGCTGACCTGTCCGAGAGCTTCTGAATCCGGCGTTTACTGCCGTGCTTTTCGGGTTGTCTTCTTTATTCCGGCGCTTATTATTTTTGTTGCGTCGTGATTTCCCGTTTTCATCTCTAACTTCGGATGTACTTGAGTCGCTAGTGCTGCATCTGGCTAGCCAGCTGTCCTCACCCGCACAAAAGCGGGTCATGAGGCTTGTTAATGCTGCCATTGTTCTCGGCTTTTCTTGGCCGAGGTGTCTAGCAAGCCATTCGTCACGGACTCTAAGCTTAAAAGCTGCCAAGGCTTCGGCATCCGGACAGTCGCTATTTGGTTCTTTTTAGTAAGAAATCTGTTCCAAAGCTTTCGGGCTGACTCTCCGGGCTGTTGAGTTATATGACTCAAATCATCCGCATCCGGAGGTCGGACATAAGTCCCTTGAAAATTTGCCCGAATAGCATCTTCGAGCTCTTCCCAGCTTCCAACGGAGTTTTCGGGGAGGCTTTTAAGCTAGTGCCGAGCTGGCCCTTTAAGCTTGAGGGGTAAGTACTTGATGGCGTGGAGATCATCTCCTTGAGCCATATGGATATGGAGGATATAGTCCTCAATCCATACCCCAGGGTCTGTTGTTCCGTCGTATTTCTCTATGTTTACGGGTTTGAATCCCTCTGGAAATTCATGGTCCAGCACCTCATCGGTGAAACATAGGGTGTGTGTGGCACCCCTGTATCTGGGTTTACCGTGGTGTTCGGATGTTTGTTGTGTTGCATCGTATGTTGGAGCGCGCTTGCGTGGTCCATAGATGGATCTGGTTGCGCCATCCTTTTGATGCGATCCCTCGCGTGGATCGCGTATTGGCTTATGTGCGGCGTTGTTTGTCGCTCTATGTTGGCCGTGAGGTCGTCTATCCGGCCAGGTGGCCGTTTTAATTTTTGGCTGTGGGGGATCTAAGGCCTCCTCATCGAATTAGGTAGCAACTTCCGCTTCGGGTAGCTCTTGGTGGGGTAATTACCGCCGTACTTCGCTGCTGTATTGAGTACTTTGCTCCATCTGATTTTAAGTGTGTCTTGCGCAGCCTTGAGCCTTTTCTTGTGCTTTTTTAGACTCCTCGCAGTGGCAACGAGCCTTTGACGGGAATTTTGTTGCTTCGGGTGTCTGTCCGGTGTGATTTCATCCGGACTGTTATCTTTGACAGAATCGGGTTGTTCGGTTTGATTCTCTGTGTTGCCGTGGTCCGGCAATGGTTCACCCTGCTCTAACACTGGGTCTGTATGATCGTTGTTTCTGCCGAGGCGGGATTTGGAGCGGCGCTTACGCCGCCGCTTTGACTGCTTCTCGAGGGGACAACCCTTCATTGCATCCTTCTGTTCCTCATGGTCGTTTACCTTAATACTTTTGTTGTAGTTGCTGATGCTTGCAATAGAGGTTAATCATAAGTGGGATGTTTGTCCAAGTAAGGGCAGCACCCAAGCACCGGTCCACCCACATATCAGATTATCAAAGTAGCGAACACGAACCATATGAACGTGATAAAAACTAGCTTGACGATATTCCCATGCGTCCTCGGGAGCGCTTTACATCATATAAGAGTTTGTCCAGTGTCGTGGAGTTGACATGGCAGATGTCCTAGAGCAAGGACTTAGTCGTAGGGCCATCGCACTAGGAAGCTTAAAGGGGTTAATCGGGACAAGGGGCACACGAGAGAGTTTTTATACTAGTTCGGCCCCTTACGATGAAGGTAATAGCCTACGTCTAGTTGGGATTGGTATTGCTAAAGCTTCGATCTCCAAGAGGCTCAACTCGCCGGCTTGGTTATTGATTTGGTTGTTTCTTTTCTAAGCCGCCATCGGGTCGTCCCCTTATATACATGGGTTGACGCCCGGCGTCCTACAGAGTCCCGGTCGGCTCACAATCGTGTCCGACTCGGTGAATTCCTTTACATGCCTTTCTTTACAAGTCTTTCCTTACATACGGTGGTTTACAATATCGGGCCTTAAGCCGGCCCCAGGCCTTTGGGCCTTCTATATGTTTAATAAAATATCATCTTGAATGTATATTGGGCTTCTTATGTAATCCACCATTAGGGTTGACCCGGCCCCTCCTGGGTGGGTCATACTGGTAGTAATATCCCCAACATTAAGCCCTAGGTTGACTTTGAACTTTGTTCTTTGTCAATCTTCAATACTAAGATGAAATCCATCTTCTGTCTGAAAAAACTCTATAACCCACCGTGACGTCATCTTTTGAAAACACAAAAAACTTTCATGATGTCATCTTCCAATGGATCTTTTATCTTTAATGCTTCCCGAGAATCGAGGCGTCTATATAGCTGGATAACCATTATTTTGTTCTCCCTTGATTTTTGCGCCCGTCTGTTCGCATCTGCCCTTATAAATAGGCACGCGTCTGATTTTTCTCATTTTCCCCTCTTCTTCATCTTCTTCCTCTCACAGTCTCCGCTGCCGCTCGAGCTCCACCGCCGCCGCAACGCTCATCGTCGTCCTCGAGCTTGACCGCTGCATCACCCTGCACTGTCTAGATAAACGGCGACGACCTTCCACAGCGAATCCGCATTTGTAAGTCTTGCCTTCTCAAACTTTTTAGATCTGTATTAGGGCTTGCAGGTTCATCGGTGTTCTTCTCTGTTCCTCATGAACTTTTTTGGTAGTTCTTCCTCCGCAGCCTCTCTTGATCCAAAAAGGAGATGTAACTCGCGCGGTAGTTGTTTTGCATTCATTTTTTATAGCAGTAGATCCCTTCTTCCTGTATAGATGCTTCGTTCTAGCTGACGAACTCATCTGTACTGAATTTTTAGGTCTAGAATATTTTCTTTTTGGGACAGCCATTTGATCCAAAATAATAATGATAGCTTGGTGAAACTTGTCTTACATGGCGGCTTACCACTCCGGCTTTCTTTTCCTTATATGTCATTAGCCCTTAGTTAAGCCGCCGTTACTTGTCTTACATCTTCAACCCTTAACTGTTAATTTTGCCATAAACTGAACAGGCATGTTGTTTTTTCTTTTTCAGTCCCTTACGCATCATGCCATAAAAAACACTCACCATCTGCAATTGGGTCCCCTCAACCATAACTGAGGATCATTTAAAAGAGTTCTTCCTCATTGGGTTTCTGCCCTCAAAAAGCATCATGTCTTATCGTGCTCCTGACCTGGAAAAAGAACGACCCAATCCCAAAGACGGCGAAGTGATCGTCTTTACTGACCACATGAACCATGGCTTCTCACCGCCCGGTTCAAAGTTTTTCAGAGAAGTTCTTCACTTTTTCAAACTCCATCCTCAGGATATTGGGCCCAATTCCATATCCAATATTTGTAACTTCCAAGTGCTCTGTGAGGTATATCTTCAGCAAGAGCCGACTGTGGAGCCATTTAGAGAATACTTATATCTGAACCGGCAGAACGAGTGCACCAACGGCCTTAGCTTAGAGCTTGGAGGCATATCAATTCAGCGCCGGCAGGGTGCTGTCTTCCCTCTCATAGTTTTACCAAGTCACCCAAAGGACTGGAACCAAACTTGGTTTTACTGTCCGGACATCTCACCCGCCAATGAGAAGCCACTGCCGGGTTACCGCCCCGATCGTCTTGACTCCAAGTTCGCACTGCCAGATAAACTTACCGTTGCTGAACGCAAGAAACTGCTTCCATCTCTTAGAAGAATCAACCGTTTGTTGGGGAACGGTTTAATCGGAGTCGATCTAACCCGCTGCTGGATCTCATGGCAGATTATTCCATTAAGTCGTTGTTCAAAATTGATGTATGAATATGGTGGAGACCCGGACGACTCTCTCCGTCATACCTCGGTTCAACTAACCGAGGAGGACATTGTCTCAATGTCAAACCTTCTGGTGAATGCGAAGTATGAGGATTGCAGTGTTGTTGGTTTAATACCTTCTGTAAACTTAACACGGTACCAGAAGTAAGGATATTCTAATCTTTTTTCCTTTGTATTTTGTCTAGCCGTATTGTTTATCACTGATCCTTCCTCTTGTCTTTGTAGGCCAATTCTGACTTTTGTAAAGTGAAATATGACCATGAAGCTGCCAAGAAGGCGAAACTCGCCGCCATGAACGCCAAGAAATCGACCCGGAGATCGAAGAATAAAAAGAAGACCACTGCTGAAGATTTAATGAAACTTGATGACACGTCTGACTCGGAGGTAGCCCTTGATTCCCTTGGCCAATTTTTAAACAATCTTATTGACACTGATCCTTACCAGGATGACACTGGGGCCAGTCAGGCCGGGGAAGCAGAGGTAACTATCATTTCCTCTGACTCAGAGCCCTTACCAAGACACAAAGTTCGACGAGTGATCCATAAATTAAGGTTTTCTAACCCCTTAGCTCACTTGGATCCCAACTTTCATTTGAAAAAACAGCAACATGAAAGCCGCCGTGAAGTTGGGATTGAAGATGAACCGGCTGTTGTCCTTCAACAGACCCCTCGGAAATGCCCGAACGAGGTTTACTTATTACCGTCTTTAACTCGTTTTAATGAATCCTGCTCCTTGTATTTCTTTTAACTCTTTCCTTTTATCCTTTCAGGAGGTGTCTCGTTCTTCAGGCGACTCATCACAAACACAATTTCCGGCTTTCAAGACTACTCCTGGGTAATCAGAAATCCTCCTTTCTTTCGGGTTGCTCAATTGTACCTTTATGCTGACAATCCTACAATATTTTTCCTTAGTGGTCAGGCTAAATCCAAGAAGACGAAGGCGGCTAAACCGGCGGAAGACCCGCCAATGCTAGCATATGAACCGGCTAGGCCGCCTTCTCCATTGGCTAACGCTCCAGAACACCCGCCTATTGACAATGAGGCAAACCCTCCTGAGCCGAATTTTGACGAAGCCATTATGAATCCTTCTATAACTGGACTGTCAAGCTCAACCAACTCGCCGTCTCCACCTGCTCAAGATGTTCAAATTACTGGGAGCCGCTTTGTTGAGCCGGGGAACCCAACGGTGCTAGCTCAGTGCACAGCAAAGCAAGAAGCATTGGAGAGGCAGAAGGTTCGCTTTGATGTTGCCAACTATGACCATCTCCATGCCAGTGAAATCTTATCCAGCTATCTCAGTCATGTACACTCCAGTCGTGAGTCTGAGATCGAGATGGTCAAGAAGCTTCAGTTGAAGTATGAGGTACGTTGTTTCCGGTTTACTAATATTCCTTCAGCCCCCAAGTCTTTAGATTATGAGAGAAATGAAATAACCTGTAGACTTAAAATATAGGCCGAGACTTTTATCTCTGAATCTTTGCCTGATATTGATAGAACAAAACTTCACCCGTAGTCCCCAAGGACCGGTTTATTTTGATCATTAATGAATCGGTACTTTAGAATTTAAAACCGTCTTCAAAGTACTTAACACTCCGGTTTAACCTTGATAAACTTGCTGAACTTTGTACATTAGCCCCAAGTGCCAAGTGTTGTTACTTTGTAAGGGACTTAGGACTTTAAATATGTTTGTAGAGTCGTAAAAATTTGATTTGGCATACATTAGCCCCCAAGTGTCAAGTGGTTTATTCGTAAAGTACTTGAGACTTGAATCTTGAATTTGGATATTTGAATTTGAAACCAAGTCTTGACTTATCTGAACGTTTCACAGAATGCCTTGTATGAATTGAACTCTCAATTGACTGACGCAAAGACCCGGCTAGCGAGTCAGGAGTCAGAAATCAAATCTTCCACCTCCAAACTGCAAATAAGCCTTTCTGCAATGGAAAATTTGAAGACCAGCTTTGCTGCCAAGCAGAAGACTTGGGAAAATGAGAAAATACTTCTGACCCATGAGCTGAGACAGCCGAAACAGCTCTGAAGGAAATTTCAATAGAGCTGAACGGTTTAAAGGGCCGGGTGTCTCAGATGGTCGCTGCTATCTTTGGTAAGCTGCCTGATTTGACCTTTTGTATATTTTTTGCCAAACTGGAGTATAATCCGCCAACTAACTCTGTTAAAAATATATGCAGGTCTGCGAAGTAAGAATCTGAGCCAAGACCCGTTGATTAAGCTGAAGGCAGTATACACTTTAGTTGAACAATTATATATCGGCGCACAACGGGCTCTGGCTTCCATCTCTCCTGCTAATCAAGGACCTAACCAGCTGAGTGACGTCCTGAAGAAGCTGTCCATCCTTCCTGCCAGGTTCCAAGAAGTAAAACACTCCTGTGCGTGAGCCGGAGCTTTGACTGCCCTCAGCCGCTCCAAGGCTTGGGTGCCATACCTAGACCCGGCGGACGTGGCAAGGGGCTATCCTACCGTGAAGGAGGACGGGTCTCCTTTTGATCAGGATGACTTTATAGCCTGCATCCGCGAAGTCCGACCTCAGGCAACTAGTCTTGGAGATGACACCAATGTGGACAAGTTCCAGCCGGGTTTTGATAGTGAGAATAAGAAGATGGCCCCTCCCTCATATAAAGTAACAGACTTGATCCCATTAGTGAGAGAAGATACATTTGCCCCAGAGGTTGACCCGGTCGGCCTGATTGACAACGAAGCCGAACTTGTCGCCATGAACAGCTTTGACTGGTCAAAACCCAACTTCCAGTAGACTCAAGATGGTGAACCAGTGAGGGAGAGACAATGATCATCTTCATGGGCTTATAAAGCCTTATAATAGCTTAGCTGTTAAAACACCGCGTGCTTGCTTGTGCCATCACGCATAAAATACTTATATGTGAATCTGTGTTTCCAGATGCCAATGTTTAATGCTTGCTTATGCATCGCTTAATGCTTATCTCTGCAATGTTTGAACTCTGTTCCTGTAAATACAAAGAAAAGACTGGCATGGTGGTTTATAACCAAACTGGTTTAAACACCTAATGTAGAGCCAATATATTTACCTCGATAAAAACAGAGACAAATATAAATTCGAACTTTTTTAGTTAACGCAGCAGGTAAGCGTGTATAAGTAATGACCATACCTGATCCCTTTTGATCCTTATATCGCCGGTTTACGTAAACCTGGTGATTGAATTTGATAACTCAATATTTATGAAAAGCTAATGCTTCTTGAATACTTAATGATCCTTATACCTTATTAGCTCATACCTTTTGATCCTTGAACCGCTGGATTGAATGACCTGGGCGGCTGTGTTGTCCAATAATTGAGCCGGCAAAGAAGACCAGGCTAATTCATTTGCAATATTGAAACAACAACAAACTAAAAAGCAAGCAATAAATAACAAGAATAATTTTAATCTTGTATTCAAAAGGTTGGGGGGTTTTTATTCGAATACGACCAGTAAACCAGACCAAAGGGGTTAAGCTAAGGTTCGAATACGACCATATAGCCCCCAGTGGCTTTGGCGTTGCGCCGATCAAGAGGGTACCGACAGCTATGTTCTCTTTGGTTCGAATACGACCTATGTTTGAACAGGAAGCCCCCAAATGACCATGAGAGGTTTTTAACGACCCTGATTCGAATACGATCCAAGTCGGACTCAAGAGGGGTTAAGCTATGATTCGGATACGATCAAGAAGCCCCCAAGTGAGTTTGGCCTTGAGCCGATCAAGAGGGTTACGACAGCTATGTTCTCTTTGGTTCGAATACGACCTATGTTTGAACAGGAAGCTCCCAAGTGACCATGATACTACAGCTTAGATTCGGATACGATCATAAGCCGGACAAAAAGGGTAAACTTGATTCAAATATGATCAGCTCCTTAATAGTCATTTCAAAAATAAGATTTAACAAAGATGCATAATCTTTGAAAAGAAGAGACTGATGGTCTTACTTTATTGCTTAACATGATATATACAATGTCAAAATATGTACATGATGAGAGCTTGGTAGCTCAGGTGTAGTATGGCCGAAGTTGAGCAATGTTCCATGGCCGGCGGGTCTCCTCCTCCGACTTACGTGAGTCTGCATGCTCTCGAACGTCAATGAGGTAATATGACCCGTTGTTTAAATTCTTGCTGACCACAAAGGGTCCTTCCCAAGGTGGGGATAACTTGTGTGCATCTGAGAGATCCTGGATGAGCCGAAGCACCAAGTCGCCTTCCTGAAAAGTCCTGGACTTAACCCGGCGGCTGTGGTATCGGCGCAGGTCTTGTTGATAAATTGCTGACCGGGCTGCTGCTAAGTCTCTTTCTTCATCCAACAAATCAAGTGCATCCTGTCTGGCTTGTTCATTATTAGCTTCAACATAAGCCGCCACACGGGGCGAGTCATGATGGATGTCACTAGGCAATACTGCTTCTGCTCCATAAACCATGAAGAAAGGTGTGTAACCCATAGACCTATTGGGCGTAGTATTGATACTCCATAATACCGAGGGTAATTCCTCTACCCAACAACCTGGCATTCGTTGTAAAGGAACCATAAGCCGGGGTTTGAGCCCTTTCAAAATTTCTTGATTGGCTCTCTCAGCTTGACCATTGGATTGAGGGTGAGCTACAGAAGAAACATCAAGCCGGATGTGTTCTCGTTGACAAAATTCCTCCATAGCTCCTTGGGACAGATTAGTGCCATTGTCAGTGATAATACTGTGTGGAAACCCGAAACGGAAAATTACTTTTTTCATGAACTGGACCGCCATGGCTGCGTCACATTTACTCACATGCTCCTCCTCAACCCACTTGGTGAATTCATCAACTGCCACCAGGAGATGTATCTTTTTATCCTTAGACCTTTTGAAAGGTCCCACCATGTCAAGCCCCCAGACCACAAACGGCCAAGTGATTGGAATCATCCGGAGCTCTTGAGCCGGCACATGGGCTCGTCATGCAAAATTTTGACATCCATCACATCTGCTGACCAGATCTTCTGCATCAGCGTGAGCCGTCAACCAGTAAAAACTGTGACGAAACGCCTTGGCCACTAAAGATTTTGACCTAGCGTGATGACCGCAATCGCCTTCGTGGATCTCACGAAGGATTTCTTGACCTTCTTCGGGGGAAACACACCGTTGAAACGCTTCGGAAACACTGCGATGATATAACTCTCCATCCGAAATTGTCATGGACTTAGATCATCGGGTTATCTGTCGAGCCAGGGTCTCATCCGCTGGCAACTCTCCCTGGGTCATGTAAGCCAAGAATGGCACCGTCCAATCTGGGATGACATGAAGAGCCGCTACCAACTGCGCCTCCAGGTCAGGAACAACTAAATCTTCTTCGGTGGGCAACTTGACAGAGGGGTTATGCAAAACATCTAAAAAGGTATTATGTGGCACCGGCTTACGCTGAGACCCCAGCCGGCTTAAAGCATCAGCTGCTTCGTTCTTTCGACGATCAATGTGTTCCACTTGATAACCTTTAAAATATCCTGCAACAGCATCAACCTCTCGGCGATAAGCCGCCATGAGAGGGTCCTTGGAATCCCACTTGCCAGATACCTGTTGATGAAGAAGTATCAGAGCAGATGGCTGTCTCCCCGCCTTCCACCGATCCTTCGGAGTATTCATCGTCGTGGATGCAGCCTACGAAGGCATGTTTCACGATAGATTGAACATGGGTGGTCATGGCGCGCTGAGCCGTTTCGATGAGGTTGGTGTGGACGTCCGGCTCAGGGCCCGACTCGCTGATCCGGCTGATGAAGACGTGAATGCCACCGAAGGGGACCCGGTACCCGTACTCAATTGAGCCGGCCTCGGGGCCCTAGCGTTCGTCGTCAATGTAGAGCTTGCTGCGACGACTCTTGTAATCTGGCCCACAACGTATCCCTTGAGCCCTTCGAAGTTTCCCTTCAAGAACTCAAATCCACCGTGCGCTGGCCCCACGGTGGGCGCCAACTGTCGTGGAGTTGACATGACAGATGTCCTAGAGCAAGGACTTAGTCGTAGGGCCATCGCACTAGGAAGCTTAAAGGAGTTAATCGGGACAAGGGGCACACAAGAGAGTTTTTATACTAGTTCAGCCCCTTATGATGAAGGTAAAAGTCTATGTCTAGTTGGGATTGGTATTGCTAAAGCTTCGATCTCTAAGAGGCTCAACTCGCCGGCTTGGTTATCGATTTGGTTGTTTCTTTTCTAAGCCGCCACCGGGTCGTCCCCTTATATACATGGGTTGACGCTTGGCAGCCTACAGAGTCCCGGCCGGCTCATAATCATGTCTGGCTTGGTGAATTCCTTTACATGCCTTTCTTTACAAGTCTTTCCTTACATACGGCGGTTTACAATATCGGGCCTTAAGCCGGCCCCAGGCCTTTGGGCCTTCTATATGTTTAATAAACTATCATCTTGAATGTATATTGGGCTTCTTATGTAATCCGCCAATAGGGTTGACCTGGACCCTCCTGGGCTGGTCATACTGGTAGTAATATCCCCAACATCCAGGGTTGTCCTTTGCTACAAAAAGGATTGGGCCATCTTGCTACACTTTATTTACTTTTGTTACTTGTTACTCGTTACAAATTATCCTATCACAAAACTATTTGTTACCTATTATTTCAGTGCTTGCAGAGAATACCTTGCTGAAAACTGCTTATCATTTCCTTCTGCTCCTCGTTGGGTTCGACACTCTTACTTATCGAATGGACTATGATAGTGAGGGAGTCCTGGATTAGGGGGTGTTCGGGTAGCCAGACTATACCTTCAGCCGGACTCCTGGACTATGAAGATACAAGATTGAAGACTTCGTCCCGTGTCCGGATGGGACTTTCCTTGGCGTGGAAGGCAAGCTTGGCGATGCGATATTCAAGATCTCCTACCATTGTAACCGACTCTGTGTAACCCTGACCCTATCCGATGTCTATATAAACCGGAGGGTTGTAGTCCGTAGGCAATCAACTCCATACACAACAATCATACCATAGGCTAGCTTCTAGGGTTTAGCCTCCTTGACCTCGTGGTAGATCTACTCTTGTACTACCCATATCATCAATATTAATCAAGCAGGAGTAGGGTATTACCTCCATCGAGAGGGCCCGAACCTGGGTAAAACAAAGTGTCCCCTGTCTCATGTTACCCTCCGGCCTAGACGCACAGTTCGGGACCCCCTACCCGAGATCCGCTGGTTTTGACACCGACATTGGTGCTTTCATTGAGAGTTCCTCTGTGTCGTCGCCTTTAGGCCCGATGGCTCCTTTGATCATCAACAATGATGCAGTCCAGGGTGAGACCTTTCTCCCTGGACAGATCTTTGTCTTCGGCGGCTTCGCACTACGGGCCAATTCGCTTGGCCACCTTGAGCAGATCGAAAGCTACGCCCCTGGCCATCAGGTCAGGTTTGGAAGCCTAAACTACACGGCCGACATCCGCGGGGACTTGATCTTCGACAGATTCGAGCCACAGCCAAGCGCGCCGCACTGTCTCGATGGGCATGATATAGCTCTGCCACCGAACAGCGACTTGGAGGCCGCACACGCATCGGTCCCGGCCATTGATTCGGAGCCTACTGCACCGATCGAGGATCAGCGGTTAGACGCTGCCTCAGGGGCTGTGATCTCAGAGGCGATTGAGCCGAATTCCAGCCCCGCACTCCGCATGGCCCGTGACTCTGAGGAGCCGGATTCCTCTCCGAACTCCGAGCCCCCCGCGCCCCTGCCAATCGAATCCGATTGGGCGCTGATAATGGAGTTCACCGCCGCGGACATCTTTCAGCACTCGCCCTTCGGCGACATCCTGAATTCTCTAAAGTCTCTCTCTTTATCAGGAGAGCCCTGGTCGGACTACGGTCAGCGAGGGTGGAATACGGACGATGAGGAAATTCAAAGCCCACCCACCACCCACTTT
The DNA here is from genome assembly GCF_018294505.1 of Triticum aestivum. Lineage (NCBI taxonomy): Eukaryota > Viridiplantae > Streptophyta > Magnoliopsida > Poales > Poaceae > Triticum > Triticum aestivum. The sequence continues at coordinate 534,410,439 of NC_057809.1, read as the reverse complement.
GTAGCCACTGTCGACAATTTAAACGACGTGCTCAACTTCGACTCCGGAGACATCGACAGCATGAAGGACGATGCAGGAGATACCGACGAACCAACGCCCATAGGGCATTGGACAGCCACCTCATCTCATGATGTGTACATGGTGGATACCCCTAAAGGAAGCGACAATGAGGAAAAAGGGGATGGGACGGGAGATCGACCTCCCAAAAAGCAATCAAAGCGTCGGCGTAAACGCCGACCCAAGCCCCGCCTCAACAAAAAACCCAGCCATAGAGCAGGACGAGCCGGTAGACGACGAGTAGGCCCTAGAGCAACCGTCCGAACAAGGCAACACGGATAGAGAAACCGAACATCCCTCCTCCGGCGAAAACGGCATTCCGGACGAACTCATGCCGAATAAACCTATGGAGCAGAAGAATCTCCACGAGAGGCTCGTTGCAACTGCACGCAGCCTAAAGAAGCAGAAGCGGAAGCTAAAAATAGCGGAAGATGAACTCCGGATCAGATGGAGCAAGATAATCAATGCCATAGATAAGTACAGCGACAGTCGCCGCAGTAAAAGCTATCCGAAAAGAAAGCTACTGCCTGAATTCGACGAAGAGGCCTTAGAGCCCTCGCACTCAAAAAATGAAAAAGCCACACGGTCGGATAGACGACCCCATAAAGCGACAAGCGGTGCCGCACTTAAATCCGCATGCGACCCACTTAAGGATTCGCATCATGGCCCAGTCAGGTCCATTTATGGGCCAAGAAAGCAAGCTCTCGTAAGCAACGCTATGAAGCCATCATCAGAATCCGGCACACCCAAATACAGGGGCGCCGCACACCCCCTATATTTCACCGACGAGGTCCTGGACTATGAATTCCCAGAGGGATTCAAACCCGTAAACATAGAGGCATATGATGGAACAACAGACCCTGGAGTCTGGATCGAGGATTATATCGTCCACATACACATGGCTAGAGGAGATGATCTCCACGCCATAAAATATCTACCCCTTAAGATTAAAGGGCCAGCTCGGCATTGGCTTAAAAGCCTTCCCGAAAACACAATTGGAAGCTGGGAAGAGCTCGAGGATGCTTTCCGAGCAAACTTTCAAGGGACCTATGTCCGCCCTCCGGATGCAGACGATCTTAGTCACATAACACAACAACCCGGAGAATCAGCTCGGCAGTTCTGGAATATATTCCTCACTAAAAAGAATCAGATAGTCGACTGTCCGGACGCCGAAGCCTTAGCAGCTTTCAGGCATAACGTCCGAGACGAATGGCTCGCCAGACACCTCGGCCAAGAAAAGCCAAGAACAATGGCCGCACTAACAAGCCTCATGACCTGCTTTTGTGCAGGGGAGGACAGCTGGTTGGCAAGGTGCAGCCCCAACAACCCAAGTACATCCGAAACTAGGGATGGAAACGGAAAACCGCGATGCAACAAGGACCGTCGCTGGACTAAGGACAAAAGTCCGAAGAGCACGGCAGTCAATGCCGGATTCAAAGGCTCACGACAAAATCAGGAAAAATCGCCCCCCAGGATAACAGGGATGATCCATCCAACCTGAATAAAATCCTGGACAGGATATGTCAGATACACAGTACTCCCGGGAAGCCTGCTAACCATACCCACAGAGACTGATGGGTTTTCAAACAATCCGGCAGACTCAATACCGAACACAAGGGGCTCGACACACCAAGTGAAGACGAGGACGAACCCCCAAAAGCAGAGCACCAGGAAACAAAAGAACTTCCCACAAGAAGTAAAAACTGTGAACTCACTTCACATAACAAAATGTGCGGCGCCCGTAAAGGTACGCACCACATGGCCCAAAGGGTCCTGCCACTGGTTGTCAAAACCGATCATCTTCGGTCAGCTAGATTATTCTAGGAATATCAAGAATGTAGGCTGGACTGCCTTGATACTCGATCCAATAATTGGTGGACTCAAGTTTTCGAATGTCCTTATGGACGGCGGCAGTGGACTAAACCTGATATGTCAGGATACAATCCAGCACATGGGGATAAACCCAGCAAGAATCCGCCGCAGCAAAACCTCCTTTCAAGGGGTAATACCTGGTCCGGACACCCATTGTATGGGTTTTCTCCGGCTCACAGTCACATTCGGCTTTGCCGATAACCTCCGCCGCAAAAAGCTGACCTTCCATATCGTCCCGTTCTCAAGTCGCTATCAAGCACTACTGGGACGCGAAGCTTTCGCTCGCTTTAACGCAATACCGCATTACGCATCTCTTACGCTCAAGATGCCCGGTCCATGAGGCATCATCTCTTTGAAGGGGAAGCACTAAAGTGCGCCTCCCCAAGCGGAGGACTGTGCGGCCGCTTTGACAGCCCCACAGCAAAATGGCCTCACTGGCCAATAAACTTCAAAATAGGTCATTCAAGACCACGAACGTGGATAGACGAGTTCGGTGCAAAATCATCATTGATGCAGGCCTAGAAGCCATATACCCCCACACTAGGGGCTCCACGCATATACAATAAGAGACAATAAAGCTCAATCTCATATATCTTACTTTATACTTTGCTTATTTTAAACTTTTTTGGCGCGACCCGTTTTAAACTCGGTTCCTCTCTTTTACAGATGAACGTCGTGCGGCGCCCGTCCAGGATACGGCACAACGGAGACACAGGCGCAGACGTGCAGTGGGACCCGTCCTAAAGGATTCTTTTTAGATTAAGACCCTGCGTAAACCTTTTTTACTGTCTCTTGTTGCTACACATCCCCTGGTTTTTTCTTTCTAGTATAACCAAGGAGGAGGCTGGCGTCTTGGCATGTGGCCACGTCAGAATTTTTGAACGTACCTGGACACTAGGGGCTTTTTTAAAGAGTGTTGTTTCGCCCTCACTCATAAAGACCGAACACCTTAGGGAGTGTTCGGCGTCGCGAGTTTTGGCATTATATGCATCAGCTCCAAATCATGTCTTTGGTCAAATGCTGGGTTGCCCGGCTCCTGAGTTCGGCTACCTTACGTTCCGATCTATCGGCTAAGGTAGCACCAGGAGAACTACTGCGATTGTGCCCCCGGTTCGGCCAGGGCGAGCACCTCAGTAGAGAAAGCCGAAAACTGACTGTCATGATGTAGCGTGAGACTGGTCAGCCACTCGATGAACTATCGGAATCTATTGGATTCCTCCGCTTTAACGAAGGGCCGCTTCCCGGTCCGGCACATACGTGCCCTGAATTCGGACGAGCGCAGTTGCCACCAAGGAGCTACCTAAAGAGTCTCATTGTCAAACACCTATGGCTAAGTGAAAGTGTTAAAGCATTATAGTCCGGTTGCCTGGCCCGCTGCGCTATCACCTCCTTTGTAGGACCAAGACGTTGGGTTAAGTGTGAAAATGCGTCTTCTGCAAGCACCCCCGCACTATGTGCGTGGGGGCTGAAGCCAACGACTGCCATCTTTCAGATTCTATATGTATATATATATATATATCTTAAAACGGCCGCATAGAAGGTGTTCCCAATACTCGGAGGCACAAGTATAAAAAGGCCACTACAGTTAATTAAAATATTACTTTATAATTACATATGCTATCATAACATAGCATCTTTCGAGCACTGCGTCTCTATTACACGAGCACCTTCAAGAACTTCCTGAAAATAGTGCTCGGAGGGTACTCGGCTTTTGTCCGAATCTCGGGACGCAACAATGGTGGTCTCCATCTCTGCCCAGTATGTCTTAACACAGGCAAGAGCCATCCTAGCGCCCTCTATGCATGCTGACCTCTTCATTGCATCTATACGCGGCACCGCGTCAAGGAATTGCTGCACCAAGCTGAAATAACTCTTCGGTTCCGATCTCCCAGGCCACAGATGACCCATGACATACTTCATGGCGAGTCCGGACAATCTATTCAGCTCGGCCCATTGAGCCAGGCGATCGTCCACTGCCAGTGGACGCTCTGGATTGTGAAACTGTGACCAGAAAAGCTTTTCCACTTCGCGATCTTCCAGATCTCAAAAGTGTTCGGTCGCATCAGCAGCACTTGTTGCCAAATCCAGATAGGTGTCCTCCACACTCCACATCCGGTCCAACGGAGCAAACTTCGGATCACAAACCTTCCTCCGCAGCATAAAGGGCTTTCCAGCCGTAATCTGTTCAGCCTGACGCAGCTCCTCTTTCGCAGCTCTCATCGCAGAGCGAGCGTCCTTGGCATCGGCAACGGCCTTCTCTAAGTCCATCTATCTCGCCCGGTCTTCTTTCTCAAGAAGTTTGCAACGGTCTGCAGCGCTCTTTAACTTCTTGGCCATCTCGGCCATCTCTTCTTTGCTTCGGCAGTGAGCAGCCTGTTCGGCTCTCAGCTCTTCAAGGGCCTTCTTGATAGCCGCATCGCTTTTTCTGGCTTGCTCCTTAGCTCGGGCAAGTTCTGCCTTAAGATTCTCTACGGCGGCCGTACCATCTGCGTCAAGCACACACATTGTAAGACACTGGCATGAAGCTCCTCTTACCTGATGCCGCCCGAAGAATTACATACCTTGAGCCTCATCAAGCCACTTGTTGACAAGCGCGATGTCGGCATCTGCCATGTCCAGTTGCCGCTTGATTCCGGACACCTCGCCACCTACATTCAAAGGCGACATCTTAGACCTGGGATCATGATCCTCTGCGTGCCGTCATTTCTTGACAACGCGCAGAGTCTCAGGGGCTACTATCTACACAGGGCGCATCTTATTCATGCGCAACTGACAAAAGTGTACATTATCTAACATACCTCAAAACCCGTCAGTAAACTTTTGACGGCCTCATGCAATCCGCTTTCCGTGGATGAAATCCTTTCAATCACCGTGCCCATCAATGCACGGTGCTCTTCTGAGATAGAAGCTCGCCCCAGCAGAATCATTAGTTCCTCCGGCCGAGCACCAGACGGTGCCGGACTTGTCCTATGGCCTCTTTCGAAGGCCGGACGCGGAGAGCCTTGGGGGGCCACATAGTTATCTTCTGCCCATGCCGGATTCGGAGAAACCCTCCGCGATGACACCTCAGGGTCGCCCGCCTCGCTAGGCGGTACGGCAGGGGGAGGCGTCCCGCTCTCCATCATCTCCGGAAGAAGATCCCCCGAAGACGAGATCTGCTGAGAAGGGCTGAGGTCCGAGCTACAAGGTAAAATTTCGGTTAATCTTCTCAGATATAAATCAAGGATTTCTCTCATCCCTCAAAAGGAAAATCTTTTCCCCACTTACGGCTCACTGGAGGGCTGATCCCCTTGAGGGCGTAGTCCGGCCGAGGAACTCCCCAGCGCCGGACCCTCTGACGAGGATTTTCTCCCCCGTTTCGAGGCCATGGTTTTCGGGTCGTCAGAGGCGGCTCTCTTCTTCCCCTTAGGAGAGGAATTGTCGGTTCCTCCCTTCGGAGTAGACTCCTTCGAGGAGGCCATAGCTTCCTTGTCCTCCCCCTCCAAAGGCATTATCTCCAGCATCCTGACTAGCACAGGATCTGGCCTGGTTTCAGGAAGGGGAGCCGGACACCTGATCAGCTTCGCCTTCGCTATCCACTCCTGTTTAAAAGGAAGGCTCTTTTAGGGGCAAGTTTATGACAATTATGCGGATAGAAGGTCCGGGCACAAGGTTGCTTACTTGAGTATCCGGGCGATTGCAGCTCAGGCCTGCGTCCTCGGTTAAATCCGGATACATCTCTTGTGATCCGAAGAACAGTCTGTACATCTCCACAGGCGTTGCGCCCATAAAATTCTAGAGAGCTCGCGGTCCCTCCAGATTGAACTCCCACAGGCGAAGGGGGCGACGTTTGCCGGGCAATATTCGGTGAATCAGCATGACCTGCGTAACCTTGACCAAACTGTGGTCTCCTTCCAAGAGACCCTTAATTCGGCCCTGTAAGAGGGGCACGTCTTTGGGTAAACCCCAATCTAATCCTTTGTTGACCCATGACGCTAGCCGTGATGGGGGACCCGAGCGAAAGGCAGGAGGCGCCGCCCACTTGGCGCTCCTGGGAGCGGTGATATATAACCATTCTTGTTGCCACAAGCCGAGCTCCTCTTGAAAGAAGCCCTCGGGCCATGGAGCATCAGCATTCTTACTTATGACGGCACCTGCGCACTCTGTGTGCCGTCCCTCGATCATCTTCGGCTCCACTCTAAAAGTCTTGAGCCATAATCCAAAGTGAGGAGTAACGCGGAGGAACGCTTCGCACACAACTATAAACAAGGAGATATGGAGGATGGACTTCGGAGCTAAGTCATGAAATTCCAGCCCGTAATAAAACAGCAGCCCCCTCACGAAGGGATCCATCGGGAAGCCTAACCCCCGAAGGAAGTGAGACATGAACACTACGCTCTCACCGGGCTGGGGACTGGGAATAGCCAGCCTTTGAGCAGGCAACCTGTGCGGAATTTCGGCGGTCAAGAACTTAGCCTCTCTCAACTTTAGCACGTCCTCCTCCGTGACGGAGGAGGGCATCCATCAGCCTTGAAGGTCGGAACCGGACATTGTCGAAGGTCCGAAGCGCCTGGAATCTGAAGCCTAGGGTGTTGGAACTCGAGGCGACGGGCGAACTTGTTTTGAGATTGAAAAAAGGGTAAGGCCTTGGTCTCTTTATAAGAGGTTGAATACCAGGAGCCGTCCCCGTAACCGTTTGGGACTCGCCTTTAATCGAGAAAACATGCTAACAGGCACGATTGGGTTACCCACGTCCGTATTGATGAGAATCCCGTAAAAGGGGGCACACGATCTCTGCTTTGACAAGACGTGCCAAGGAAACCGCCTCGCAAAACATGCTGAGGTGGAAAAGTAAAAACGATTCAAGTAAAGGACTTGGCCGTAGTGTGATAGCGCACTGCGGAATACGTCAGCAGATTTGATTTGTGTCAATATTATTCTCTCTATGGCAATATGTGGAAACTTATTTTGCAGAACTAGACACTACTCTTGGTGTTTACAATCTTCTATGAAGGACTTGGAGGAGGAACCCGCCTTGCAATGCCGAAGACAATTTGCGCCGGACTCATCGTCATTGAAGCCTGGTTCAGGGGCTACCGAGGGAGTCCTGGATTAGGGGGTGTTCGGGTAGCCGGACTATACCTTCAGCCGGACTCCTGGACTATGAAGATACAAGATTGAAGACTTCGTCCTGTGTACGGATGGGACTTTCCTTGGCGTGGAAGGCAAGCTTGGCGATGCGATATTCAAGATCTCCTACCATTGTAACCGACTCTGTGTAACCCTAACCCTATCCGGTGTCTATATAAACCGGAGGGTTGTAGTCCGTAGGCAATCAACTCCATACACAACAATCATACCATAGGCTAGCTTCTAGGGTTTAGCCTCCTTGATCTCGTGGTAGATCTACTCTTGTACTACCCATATCATCAATATTAATCAAGCAGGAGTAGGGTATTACCTCCATCGAGAGGGCCCGAACCTAGGTAAAACAAAGTGTCCCCTGTCTCCTGTTACCATCCGGCCTAGACGCACAGTTCGGGACCCCCTACCCGAGATCCGCCGGTTTTGACACCGACAGTGTTATTAGGCGTTGTGTACCTGAGCATGAACAAGAACAGATCCTACGCAAGTGTCATTCCAAGGGTTATGGAGGACACCACACTGGAGATAGAACTGCACATAAGGTATTGCAATCCGGTTTTTATTGGCCTACTCTCTTCAAGGATGCCCATAAGTTTGTCTTGTCTTGTGATGAATGTCAAAGAATTGGTAATATTAGTAGACATCAAGAAATGCCTATGAATTATTCACTTGTAATTGAACCATTTGATGTTTGGGGCTTAGATTATATGGGACCTTTTCCTGCCTCTAATGGATATACACATATTTTAGTTGTTGTTGATTACGTTACTAAGTGGGTAGAAGCTATTCCAACTAGTAGTGCTGATCATAACACCTCTATTAAAATGCTTAAAGAAGTTATTTTTTCCGAGGTTTGGAGTCCCTAGATATTTAATGACTGATGGTGGTTCACATTTTATGGTGCTTTCCGTAAAATGCTTGCTAAGTATGATGTTAATCATAGAATTGCATCTCCTTATCACCAACAGTCTAGTGGTCAAGTAGAATTGAGTAATAGAGAACTAAATTAATTTTGCAAAAGAATGTTAATAGATCTAGAAAGAATTGGTCCAAGAAACTTGATGATGCATTATGGGCCTATAGAACTGCATATAAAAACCTTATGGGTATGTCTCCGTATAAAATGGTTTATGGAAAAGCATGTCACTTACCTCTCGAACTAGAACATAAAGCTTATTGGGCTATTAAAGAACTCAATTATGATTTCAAACTTGCTGGTGAGAAGAGGTTATTTGATATTAGCTCACTTGATGAATGGAGAACCCAAGCCTACGAGAATGCCAAATTGTTTAAAGAAAAGTTAAAAGATGGCATGACAAAAGAATACAAATGCGTGAGTTTAATGTAGGTGATTATGTATTACTATACAACTCTCATTTAAGATTTTTTGAAGGAAAACTTCTCTCTAAATGGGAAGGTCCTTGCATTATCGAGGAGGTCTATCGTTCCGGTGCCATAAAAATCAACAACTTCGAAGGCACAAATCCGAAGGTGGTGAACGGTCAAAGAATTAAACATTATATCTCAGGTAATCCTATAAATGTTGAAACCAATGTTATTGAAACCGTAACCCCGGAGGAATACATAAGGGACACTTTCTGGAACGTTTCAGACTCCGAAAAGGAATATGTATGTGGTACAGTAAGTAAACCGACTCCAAAACAGTTTTTATGGCAATATTTCTCTGTTTTGGAATATTTATAAAAATAGAAAAATAAGAAGCAGTCCGGGAAGGACACGAGACCTCCACGAGGGTGGAGGGCGTTTCCTACCCCCTGGGTGTGCCCCCAACCTCGTGGGCACCTCGTGTGCTCTCCCGACTCCGTTTTCTTACACGACACGTATTTTGGTCGGTAGAAATTCATTATATAATCTCCCGAAGGTTTTGACTCCCGTATCACACAATTATCCTCTGTTTGTTTTTTGAGCTGCTGCTGCTACAGACTAGAGCAGGATGTCTTCGCAAGAGTCAGCCGGGGAGAGCCGGGTGTCTCATCCGGCACCGAGATCAATGACAAACAACAATGTTGACCACTTTGGGCCAGCAATGGAGGAAGAGATGGAGGCTGATTTGAAGAGGATAGATGCCATGGAGGAGGATCAAGAAGTCACTTCTCGCTTTCGAGCTGGATTCACAATGGGGGAACTGCAGAGCTCGGCTATCCCAAACTCGGTTATCCCTTCCAATGTTATATATCTTTCTTATGAGAATATGAAAAAGTGTGTCACTTGTTCTCCCGCAGCTATGCAACACCCTTGGGTGCAGGGAACTTTGGCTGTTACAGGAAAACTTCGAAAGGAAATAATGGACCTCAAGCAGCAAGTCAATAAGCTCGAGGAGGAGAATCATATCCCGAGGGGCATCATCGCCAAGAATATCACATCACCATCCCCGAAAAAGGAAACATAATCACATGGGTATGGGCACTCCCCTTGGCAACTGCCCAACTTGGGGGAGTGCCTCGGTATCTAATACTTCTCCAACGTATCTATAATTTTTTATTGCTCCATGCTATATTATCTACTGTTTTGGACTTTATTGGGCTTTATTTTCCACTTTTATATTATTTCTGGGACTAACCTATTAACCGGAGGCCCAACCCAGAATTGTTGTTTTTTGCCTATTTCAGTGTTTCGAAGAAACGGAATATCAAACGGAGTCCAAACGGAATAAATCTTTCTGGAATGTGATTTTATTCCCGAATATGACCCAGGAGACTTGGACCCTACGCCAAGGAAGCTTCAAGGTGGGCACGAGGTAGGGGGCGCGCCCTATACCCCCAGGCGCGCCCCCACCCTCATGGGCCCACTCGAAGCTCCACCGATGTACTTCTTCCTCCTATATGTACCTACATACCCCCAAACGAACAGAGACGGAGCCAAAAACCTAATTCCACCACCGCAACTTTCTGTATCCACGAGATCCCATCTTGGGGCCTGTTCCGGAGCTCCGCCGGAGAGGGCCGTCATCACGGAGGGCTTCTACATCATCATAGCCTCTCCGATGAAGTGTGAGTAGTTTACTCAGACCTTCGGGTCCATAGTTATTAGCTAGATGGCTTCTTCTCTCTTTTTGGATCTCAATACAAAGTTCTCCCCCTCTCTTGTGGAGATCTATTTGATGTAATCTTCTTCATTTTTGCGGTGTGTTTGTTGAGACCAATGAATTGTGGGTTTATGATCAAGTCTATCTATGAATAATATTTGAATCTTCTCTGAATTCTTTTATGTATGATTGGTTATCTTTGCAAGTCTCTTTGAATTATCAGTTTGGTTTGGCCTACTAGATTGGTTTTTCTTGCCATGGGAGAAGTGCTTAGCTTTGGGTTCGATCTTGCGGTGTCCTTTCCCAGTGACAAAAGGGGCAGCAAGGCACGTATTGCATCGTTGCCATCGAGGATAACAAGATGGGGTTTATTTCATATTGCATGAATTTATCTCTCTACATCATGTCATCTTGCTTAAAGCGTTACTCTGTTTTTAACTTAATACTCTAGATGCATGCTGGATAGCGGTCGATGAGTGGAGTAATAGTAGTAGATGCAGAATCGTTTTGGTCTACTTGTCACGGACGTGATGCCTATATACATGATCATGCCTAGATATTCTCATAACTATTCTCAATTCTGTCAATTTCTCAACAGTAATTTGTTCACCCACCATAGAATACTTATGCTCTTGAGAGAAGCCACTAGTGAAACCTATGGCCCCGGGGTCTATTCTCATCATATGAATCTCCATCACTTTAATCTTGCTTTGCTTTTTTACTTTGCCTTTTACTTTACACTTTGCATCTCTATACCAAAAATATTATATCTATCAGATCTCACTCTCGTAAGTGACCGTGAAGGGATTGACAACCCCTAATCGCGTTGGTTGCGAGTAGCTATCGTTTTGTGCAAGTACGAGGGACTTGAGCGTGCCCTCCTACTGGATTGATACCTTGGTTCTCAAAAACTGAGGGAAATACTTACGCTACTCTGCTGCATCATCCTTTCCTCTTCGGGGAAATCCAATGCAAGCTCAAGAGGTAGAAAGAAGAATTTCTGGCGCCGTTGCCGGGGAGTCTACGCAAAAAGTCAACATACCAAGTACCCATCACAATCCCTATCTCTCGCATTACATTAGTTGCCATTTGCCTCTCGTTTTCCTCTCCCCCACTTCACCCTGGCCATTTTATTCGCCCTCTCTTTCTCAATCTCCTTCTCCTTCTCTTTCTCCGTTTGCCTTTTTCTCGCTTTCCCTTTTGTTTGCTCGTGTGTTGGATTGCTTGCTTGTCGCGATAGCTCAACCGAGATTTGGTGATCTTCACCTTAAAAGGTTAGAGGAGATCGAAAACAACGTTAGGAAGTTTATGGTTTTGCAATGTGAGCATAATAATTTCTTTATAAACAAGCTTAAGGAACAAAAAAGTTTTATGAGTTATATGAATAAAGAGCTTGATGATATGTCTAAAGAATTTGATGGTATAAGATCCCAAATTGCTCGCTAGAAAAGATGACTGCTGAAATTTCGGATATGCAAGCCACCTTAGTCAATAAGATGGCCGCTAAACCGAATTCCTATGAAAATCAAGATGAAGATCTAAAAGTTATTGATGTGTCTCCTATCAAATCTTTGTTTTGCAATATGAATCTTGATGAAACTGAATATGATCTTCCTTTACCTAGAAGGCGTTCTAAAAATTCGAAGTATTTATATCTTTATGATGAAATTGATGAAAGTGGGATTGAAAGAAATAAAAATCTAGATATTGCTAAACCCACTATATTGGATTTCAAGGAATTTAATTATGAAAGTTTCTATTTAAATTATTGTATTTCCTTGTTGCAATCCGTGCTAAATTCTCCACATGCTTATAGTCAAAAGAAAGCCTTCACCGAACATATTGTTGATGCCTTGATGCAATCTTATGAAGAAAAACTTGAGTTGAAAGTTTCTATCCCTAGAAAACTCTATGATGAGTCGGAAACAACTATTAAAATTAAAATTAAAGATCATCAGTTTTATGCTTTGTGTGATTTGGGTGCTAGTGTCTCCACTATCCCCAAAACTTTGTGTGATTTGCTAGATTTTCGCGATTTTGATGATTGCTCTCTAAACTTGCATCTTGCGGATTCTACTATTAAGAAACCTATGGGAAGGATTAATGATGTTCTTATTGTTGCAAATAGGAATTATGTGCCCGCAGATTTCATTGTTCAAAATATAGATTGGAATCCTTATTGCCCTATGATTCTTGGTAGACCTTTCCTTAGAACGGTTGGTGCGATTATTGATATGAAGGAAGGGAATATTAGATTTCAATTTCCATTAAAAAAGGGCATGGAACACTTTCCAAGAAAGAAAATAAAATTGCCATATGAAACTATCATGAGAGCCACTTATGGATTGCCTACCAAAGATGGCAATACCTAGATCTATCCTCGCTTTTATGCCTAGCTAGGGGCATTAAAGGATAGCGCTTCTTGGGAGGCAACCCAATTTTATTTTTAGTTTTTTGTTTTTTTCTTCTGTTAGGGAATAAATAATCCATCTACCTTCTATTTGGATGTGGTTTTGTGTTTTAATTAGTGTTTGTGCCAAGTTAGACCTATTGGATCTTCTTGGATGATAGTTATTTGATCTTGCTGTAATTTCCAGAAACTTTGCGTTTAGTGGCCGAATTGTTAAAAATCACCAGGACGTGATAAAATACTGATTCCAATTTCTTATGATAAAAAAAATTCCTAGGTCTTCCAATTTGGGTAGATTTTTTGGAGTTCCAGAAGTTTGCGTTAGTTACAGATTACTACAGATTGTTCTGTTTTTGACAGATTCTGTTTTTCATGTGTTGTTTGCTTATTTTGATGAATCTATGGTTAGTAAAATAGTTTATAATCCATAGAGAAGTTGGAACACAGTAGGTTAAACATCAATATAAATAAGAAATGAGTTCATTACAGTACCTTGAAGTGGTCTTTTGTTTTCTTTCTCTAACGGAGCTCACGAGATTTCTATTGAGTTTTGTGTTGTGAAGTTTTCAAGTTTTGGGTGAATTCTTGTGATGGATTATGGAACAAGGAGTGGCAAGAGCCTAAGCTTGGGGATGCCCATGGAACCCCCAAGATAATCCAAGGACACCAAAAATTCAAAGCTCGGGGATGCCCCGGAAGGCATCCCCTCTTTCGTCCACTTCCATCGGTAATTTAATTGGAGCTATATTTTTATTCATCAACATGATATGTGTTTTGCTTGGAGCGTCTTGTATTATTTGTGTCTTTGTTTGCTAGTGTGCCACAATCATCCTTGCTTTACACACCTTTTGAGAGATCCATACATGAATTAGAATTTGATAGAATACTCTATGTGCTTCACTTATATCTTTTGAGCTAAGTAGTTTTGCTCTATGTGCTCACTTATATCTTTTGAGCGTTATAATTCTGCTCTATGTGCTTCACTTAGATCTTTTAGAGCACGGTGGTGGATTTGTTTTAAAGAAACTATTGATCTCTCATGCTTCACTTAAATTATTTTGAGAGTCTTAATAGCATGGTAATTTGCTTAATAATAACATGCTTGGTATTCAAGATTTGTGAAACTTTCTTTTGAGTGTGTTGAATACTAAGAAAAGTTGGATGCTTGATAATTGTTTTGAGATATGGAGGTAGTAATATCAAAGTCATGCTAGTAGAGTAATTGTAAATTTTAGAAGTGCTTGAGTTAAAGTTTGCAAGTCCCGTAGCATGCACGTATGGTAAACGTTATGCAACAAATTTGAAACATGAGGTGTTATTTGATTGTCCTCCTTATGAGTGGCGGTCGGGGACGAGCGATGGTCTTTTCCTACCAATCTATCCCCCTAGGAGCATGCGCGTAATACTTTGGTTTTTGATGGCTTGTAGATTTTTGCAATAAGTATATGAGTTCTTTATGACTAATGTTGAGTCCATGGATTATACGCACTCTCACCCTTCCATCATTGCTAGCCTCTACGGTACCGTGCATTGCCCTTTCTCACATCGAGAGTTGGTGCAAACTTCATCGGTGCATCCAAACCCCATGATATGATACGCTCTTTCACACATAAACCTCCTTATATCTTCCTCAAAACAGCCACCATACCTACCTATTATGGCATTTCCATAGCCATTCCGAGATATATTGCCATGCAACTTTCCACCATCCAGTTTATCATGACACATTCATCATTGTCATATTGCTTAGCATGATCATGTAGTTGACATCAGTATTTGTGGCAAAGCCACCATTCATAATTTTTTCATACTCGTCACTCATGATTCATTGCATATCCCGGTACACCGCCGGAGGCATCCATATAGAGTCATACTTTGTTCTAGTATCGAGTTGTAATCATTGAATTGTAAATAAATAGAGGTGTGATGATAATCATTCAATAGAGCATTGTCCCCCCCACCAAAAAAAAGAGAAAGGCCAAAGAAAAAAGAAGGCCCGAAAAAAGAAAATAAATAAAAAGGGGCAATGCTACTATCCTTTTTTTCCACACTTGTGCTTCAAAGTAGCACCATGTTCTTCACATAGAGAGTCTCTTGAGTTATCACTTTCATATGCTAGTGGGAATTTTCATTATAGACCTTGGCTTGTATATTCCAACAATGGGCCTCCTCAAGTGCCCTAGGTCTTCGTGAGCAAGCAAGTTGGATGCACACCCACTTAGTTTCTTTTGTTGAGCTTTCATACATTTATAGCTCTAGTGCATCCCTACTCCTTGCATTAACATCAATCGATGGGCATCTCCATAGCCCATTGATTAGCCTCGTTGATGTGAGACTTTCTCCTTTTTGTCTTCTCCACATAACCGCCATCATTATATTCAATTCCACCCATAGTGCTATATCCATAGCTCACGCTCATGTATTGCGTGAAAGTTTATGAGTTTGAAATTATTAAGGTATGAAACAATTGCTTGGCTTGTCATCGAGGTTGTGCATGATGAGAGCATTCTTGTGTGACGAAAATGGAGCATGACTAAACTATATGATTTTGTAGCGATGAACTTTCTTTGGCCATGTTACTTTAAAAAAACATAATTGCTTTGTCGGTTTGCTTGAAGTATTAATA
Organism: Triticum aestivum; assembly: GCF_018294505.1. Classification (NCBI taxonomy): domain Eukaryota; kingdom Viridiplantae; phylum Streptophyta; class Magnoliopsida; order Poales; family Poaceae; genus Triticum; species Triticum aestivum. The sequence goes on along the minus strand of NC_057809.1, from coordinate 534,395,304 downwards.
TTCTCTATGTAAATATGAACTTTTGTCTTGAATCTTCCTAATCTGAATATTCATACCACAATTAAGAAGATTTGCATTGAAATTATGCCAAGTAGCACTCCGCATCAAAAATTCTCTTTTTATCATTTACCTACTCGAGGACGAGCAGGAATTAAGCTTGGGGATGCCTGATACGTCTCCAACGTATCTATAATTTTTGATTGCTTCATGCTATATTATCTACTGTTTTGGACTTTATTGGGCTTTATTTTCCACTTTTATATTATTTTTGGGACTAACCTATCAACCGGAGGCCTAGCCCAGAATTGCTGTTTTTTTTGCCTATTTCAGTATTTCGAAGAAACGGAATATCAAACGGAGTCCAAACAGAATAAACCTTTCTGGAACATGATTTTCTTCCCGAATATGACCGAGGAGACTTGGACCCTACGCCAAGGAAGCTTCAAGGTGGGCACGAGGTAGGGGGCGCGCCCTATACCCCCATGCACGCCCCCACCCTTGTGGGCCCACCGAAGCTCCACCGATGTACTTCTTCCTCCTATATATACCTGTACCCCAAACGAACAGAGACGGAGCCAAAAACCTAATTCCACCGCCGCAACTTTCTGTATCCATGAGATCCCATCTTGGGGCCTGTTCCGGAGCTCCGCCGAAGAGGGCCATCATCACGGAGGGCTTCTACATCATCATAGCCTCTCCGATGAAGTGTGAGTAGTTTACCTCAGACCTTCGGGTCCATAGTTATTAGCTAGATGGCTTCTTCTCTCCTTTTGGATCTCAATACAAAGTTCTCCCCCTCTCTTGTGGAGATCTATTCGATGTAATCTTCTTCCTTTTTGCGGTGTGTTTGTTGAGACTGATGAATTGTGGTTTATGATCAAGTCTATCTATGAATAATATTTGAATTTTCTCTGAATTCTTTTATGTATGATTGGTTATCTTTGCAAGTCTCTTCGAATTATTAGTTTGGTTTGGCCTACTAGATTGGTTTTTCTTGCCATGGGAGAAGTGCTTAGCTTTGGATTCGATCTTGCGGTGTCCTTTCCCAGTGACAGAAGGGGCAGCAAGGCACGTATTGCATTGTTGCCATCGAGGATAACAAGATGGGGTTTATTTCATATTGCATGAATTTATCTCTCTACATCATGTCATCTTGCTTAAAGCGTTACTCTGTTTTTAACTTAATACTCTAGATGCATGCTGGATAGCGGTCGATGAGTGGAGTAATAGTAGTAGATGCAGAATCGTTTCGGTCTACTTGTCACAGACGTGATGCCTATATACATTATCATGCCTAGATATTCTCATAACTATGCTCAATTCTGTCAATTGCTCAACAATAATTTGTTCACCCACCGTAGAATACTTATGCTCTTGAGAGAAGCCACTAGTGAAACCTATGGCCCCCGGGTCTATTCTCATCATATCAATCTCCATCACTTTAATCTTGCTTTGCTTTTTTACTTTGCCTTTTACTTTACACTTTGCATCTCTATACCAAAAATACCAAAAATATTATATCTATCAGATCTCACTCTCGTAAGTGACCGTGAAGGGATTGACAACCCCTAATCGCGTTGGTTGCGAGTATCTATCATTTTGTGCAGGTATGAGGGACTTGAGCGTGGCCTCCTACTGGATTGATACCTTGGTTCTCAAAAACTGAGGGAAATACTTATGCTACTCTGCTACATCATCCTTTCCTCTTCGGGGAATCCCAACGCAAGCTCAAGAGGTAGCAGTATGATATCACCATCACTTCTACCTTTACCTTTTTATTAGTTCGATCCTTTTGATAATATCCTGATCTAGTAGAATATAGTTTTAGTATGATCTAGTTGTGAGTTTTGCTTTATGATCCTTCTATGTAATCGAGTCCGTGAGCTATATATCATAAAGATTAGTGTTGAGTCGAGGGCTTGATTATTTTGCCATGTTCTTAAGTGAATAAAAGAAAATAGAAAGAATAAAAAGGGAAACAAAGAGATCATATGGATCTTATGGAGAGTAATGAGCTCACATAGAAAGAGTATGATGAATAAAAGTTGTTAACAGTTGACAAACATAGTTTTGGTCATCGTTGCAATTAATAGGAAGTAATAAAGAAAGAGAGGTCTTCACATATAAATATACTATCTTGGACATCATTTATGATTGTGAGCACTCATTAAAATATGACATGCTAAAGGGTTGACGTTGGACAAGGAAGACAATGTAATGGGTTATGTTTTCTTACATTTGAGATAAATTATATTGTCATGGATCATCCAACATGATTGAGCTTGCCTTTCCACCTCATGCTAGCCAAATTCTTTGCACTAAGTAGAGATACTACTTGTGCTTCCAAACACCCTTAAACTAGTTTTTCCATGAGAGTCCACCATACCTACCTATGGATTGAGTAAGATCCCTCAAGCAAGTTGTCATCGGTGCAAGCAATAAAAAAATTGCCCTCTAAATATGTATGACTTATTAGTGTGGGAGAAAATAAGCTTTATACGATCGTGTGATATGGAAGAAATAAAAGCGACGGACTGCATAATAAAGGTCCATATCACAAGTGGAAATATAAAGTGATGTTCTTTCGCATTAAATTTTGTGCATCCAACCATAAAAGCGCATGACAACCTGTGCTTCCCTCTGCGAAGGGCCTATCTTTTACTTTTATCCCCTACCTTACATAAGAGTCATGGTGATCTTCACCCTTCTTTTTTACATTTTATCTTTTGGCAAGCACAACATTTTGGAAAGATCCTGGTATATATGGCTAATTGGATCTGAGTTTCCATGAACTATTATTGTTGACATTACCCTTGAGGTAAAACCTTGGGAGGCAAAACTATAAGCCCCTATCTTTCTCTGTGTCCGATTAAAACTCCATACCCATAAGTATTGCGTGAGTGTTAGCAATTGTGAAAGACTATATGATAGTTGAGTATGTGGACTTGCTGAAAAGCTCTTATATTGACTCTTTCCTATGTTATGATAAATTGCAATTGCTCCAATGACTGAGATTATAGTTTGTTAGTTTCCAATGAAGTTTATGATTCATACTTGAAATTGTGATTCAATTGTTACTTTAGCATAAGAGATCATATGACAAGAATTATATAAGTTGCTATTCTAAGAATGATCATGATGCCCTCATGTCCGTATTTTATTTTTATCGACACCTCTATCTCTAAACATGTGGACATATTTTTCGATTTCGGCTTTCGCTTGAGGACAAGCGAGGTCTAAGCTCGGGGGAGTTGATATGTCCATTTTGCATCATGCTTTTATATCGATATTTATTGCATTATGGGCTGTTATTACACATTATGTCACAATACTTATGCCTATTCTCTCTTATTTTACAAGGTTTACATAAAGAGGGAGAATGCCGGCAGCTGGGATTCTGGGCTCGAAAAGGAGCAAATATTAGAGACCTATTCTGCACAGCTCCAAAAGTCCTGACACTTCACGGATGTCATTTTCAGAAAATATAAAAAATATTGAGCGCAAGAAGCTCACCGGGGGGGCCACACCCTGCCCACGAGGGTGGGGGCGTGCCCCCTACCTCGTGGGCCCCCTGGTGGCCTTCCGATGACCATCTTGTGCTATATGGAGTCTTTCGATGAGGAAAAAATCATAAGCCATCTTTCCGGATGAGACTCCGCCGCCACGAGGCGGAACCTTGGCGGAACCAATCTAGGGCTCTGGCGGAGCTGTTCTGCCGGGGAAACCTCCCTCCGGGAGGAGGAAATCATCGCCATCATCATCACCAACGCTCCTCTCAACGGGAGAGGGCAATCTCCATGAACATCTTTACCAGCACCATCTCCTCTCAAAACCCTAGTTGATCTCTTGTATCCAATTCTTGTCTCTAAGTCTGGGATTGGTACCCGTGGGTTGCTAGTAGTGTTAATTACTCCTTGTAGTTGATGCTAGTTGGTTTACTTGGTGGAAGATCATATGTTCAGATCATATATGCATATTAATACCCCTCTGATTATGAACATGAATATGCTTTGTGAGTAGTTACGTTTGTTCCTGAGGACATGGGAGAAGTCTTGCTATTAGTAGTCATGTGAATTTGGTATTCGTTCGATATTTTGATGAGATGTATGTTGTCTCTCCTCTAGTGGTGTTATGTGAACGTCGACTACATAACAATTCACCATTATTTGGTCCTAGAGGAAGGCATTGGGAAGTAATAAGTAGATGATGGGTTGCTAGAGTGACAGAAGCTTAAACCCTAGTTTATGCGTTGCTTCGTAAGGGGCTGATTTGGATCCATATGTTTCATGCTATGGTTAGGTTTACCTTAGTACTTTTGTTGTAGTTGCGGATGCTTGCAATAGAGGTTAATCATAAGTGGGATGTTTGTCCAAGTAAGGGCATCACCCAAGCACCGGTCCACCCACATATCAGATTATCAAAGTACCGAACGCGAATCATATGAACGTGATGAAAACTAGCTTGACGATATTCCCATGTGTCCTCGGGAGTGGTTTACATCATATAAGAGTTTGTCCAGGCTTGTCCTTTGCTACAAAAAGGATTGGGCCATCTTGCTGCACTTTATTTACTTTTGTTACTTGTTACTCATTACAAATTATCCTATCACAAAACTATCTGTTACCTATTATTTCAGTGCTTGCAGAGAATACCTTGCTGAAAACCGCTTATCATTTCCTTCTGCTCCTCGTTGGATTCGACACTCTTACTTATCGAAAGGACTATGATAGATCCCCTATACTTGTGGGTCATCAGTACCTCCCTGCTAAACCTATAGCAAGGCACGCATCAGGTTTGGTATACAGCATTTCATACATGATAGAACCTGAGGCATAGGGAATGACTTTCATTTTCTCTCCATCGTGTGCAGTGGTCTGGCGTTGAGTCTGACTCAACTTCACACCTTGTAGCATAGGCAAGAACCCTTTCTTTGACTGATCCATTTTGAACTTCTTCAAAAACTTTATCAAGGTATGTGCTTTGTGAAATTCCAATTAAGCGTCTTGATCTATCTCTATAGATCTTGATGCCCAATATATAAGCAGCTTCACCAAGGTCTTTCATTGAAAAATTCTTATTCAAGTATCCTTTTATGCTATCCAGAAATTCAGTATCATTTCCGATCAACAATATGTCATCCACATATAATATCAGAAATGCTACGGAGCTCCCACTCACTTTCTTATAAATACAGGCTTCTCCAAAAGTCTGTATAAAACAATATATGCTTTGATCACACTATCAAAGCGTATATTCCAACTCTGAGATGCTTGCACCAGTCCATAAATGGATTGCTAGAGCTTGCACACTTTGTTAGCACCATTTGGATCGACAAAACCTTTTGGTTGCATCATATACAATTCTTCTTTAAGATATCCATTAAGGAATGCAGTTTTGCCGTCCATTTGCCAAATTTCATAATCATAAAATGCGGCAATTGCTAACATGATTCGGACAGACTTAAGCATCGCTACGGGTGAGAAGGTCTCATCGTAGTCAACTCCTTGAACTTGTCGAAAACCTTTCACAACAAGTCGAGCTCTGTAGACAGTAACATTTTCGTCAGCGTCAGTCTTCTTCTTGAAGATCCATTTATTCTCTATGGCTTGCGGATCATCAGGCAAGTCAACCAAAGTCCACACTTCGTTCTCATACATGGATCCCATCTCAGATTTCATGGCCTCAAGCCATTATGCGGAATCTGGGCTCATCATTGCTTCGTCATAGTTCGTAGGTTCATCATGGTCAAGTAATTTGACCTCCAGAACAGGATTACCATCTGGTGCAGATCTTACTCTGGTTGACCTATGAGGTTTGGTAGTAACTTGATTAGAAGTTTCATGATTATCATCATCAGCTTCGTCACTAATTGGTTTAGGAATCACTGGAACTGATTTCCGTGATGAACTACTTTCCAATAAGGGAGAAGGTACAGTTACCTCATCAAGTTCTACTTTCCTCCCACTCACTTCTTTCGAGAGAAACTCCTTCTCTAGAAAGGATCCACTCTTAGCTACGAATATCTTGCCTTCAGATCTGTGATAGAAGGTGTACCCAACAGTCTCTTTTGGGTATCCTATATATGAAGACACATTTCTCTGATTTAGATTCGAGCTTATCAAGTTGAAGATTTTTCACATAAGCATCGCAACCCCAAACTTTAAGAAACGACAACTTGGGTTTCTTGCCATACCACAATTCATATGGTGTCGTCTCAACGGATTTTGATGGTGCCCTATTTAACGTGAATGCAGCCGTCTCTAAAGCATAACCCCAAAACGATAGCGGTAAATCAGTAAGAGACATCATAGATTGTACCATATCTAATAAAGTATGATTATGACGTTCAGACACACCATTATGCTGTGGTGTTCGAGGTGGCATGAGTTGCAAAACTATTCCGCATTATTTCAAATGAAGACCAAACTCATAACTCAAATATTCACCTACACGATCAGATCTTAGAAACTTAATTTTCTTGTGATGATGATTTTCTACTTCACTCTGAAATTCTTTGAACTTTTCAAATGTTTCAGACTTATGTTTCATTAAGTAGATATACCTATATCTGCTCAAATCATCTGTGAAGGTTAGAAAATAACGATACCCACCGCGAGCATCAACACTCATCGGACCGCATACATCAGTATGTATTATTTCCAACAAGTCTGTTGCTCGCTCCATTGTTCCGGAGAACGGAGTCTTAGTCATCTTGCCCATGAGGCATGTTTCGCAAGCATCAAGTGATTCCAAATGCCCATCAGCATGGAGTTTCTTCATGCACTTTACACCAATATGATCCAAACGGTAGTGCCATAAATAAGTTGAACTATCATTATTAAACTTATATCTTTTGGCTTCCATACTATGAATATGTGTATCACTACTATCGAGATTCAATAAAAATAGACCACTCATCAAGGGTGCATGACCATAAAAGATATTACTCATACAAATAGAACAACCATTATTCTCTGATTTAAATGAATAACCGTCTCGCATCAAACAAGATCCAGATATAATGTTCATACTCAATGCTAGCACCAAATAACAATTACTCAGGTCTAAAACTAATCCCTATGGTAGATGTAGAGATAGCGTGCCGACCGCGATCACATCGACTTTGGAACCATTTCCCACGCGCATCGTCACCTCATCCTTAGGCAATCTTCGCTTAATCCATAGCCCCTGTTTCGAGTTGCAAATATTACCAACAGAACCAGTATCAAATACCCAGGCGCTACTGCGAGCATTAGTAAGGTACACATCAATAACATGTATATGAAATATACCTTTCACTTTGCCATCCTTCTTATCCGCCAAATACTTGGTGTAGTTCCACTTCTAGTGACCAGTCCCTTTGCAGTAGAAGCACCAGTCTCAGGCTTAGGTCCAGACTTGGGCTTCTTCACTTGAGCATCAACTTGCTTGTCGTTCTTCTTGAAGTTCCCCTTCTTCCCTTTGCCCTACTTATTGAAACTAGTGGTCTTGTTGACCATCAACACTTGATGCTCGTTCTTGATTTCTACCTCCGTGGCTTTTAGCATCGCGAAGAGCTCGGGAATTGTCTTATCCATCCCTTGCATATTATAGTTCATCATGAAGCTTTTGTAGCTTGGTGGCAGTGATTGAAGAACTCTGTCAATGACACTATCATCAGGAAGATTAACTCCTAGTTAAGTCAAGTGGTTGTGGTACCCACACATTCTGAGTATATGCTCACTGACAAAACTATTCTCCTCCATCTTACAGCTGTAGAACTTATTGGAGACTTCATATCTCTCAACATGAGCATTTGCTTGAAATATTAACTTCAACTCCTGGAACATCTCATATGCTCCATGACGTTCAAAACGTCGTTGAAGTCCTGATTCTAAGCCGTAAAGCAAGGCGCACTGAACTATCAAGTAGTCATCAACTTTGCTCTGCCAGACGTTCATAACATCTGGGCTTGCTCCTACATCGGGCTTTGCACCTAGCGGTGCTTCTAGGACATGATTCTTCTATGCAGCAATGAGGATAATCCTCAAGTTATGGACCCAGTCCGTGTAATTTCTACCATCATCTTTCAACTTAGCTTTCTCTAGGAACGCATTAAAATTCAAAGGAACAGTAGCACGGGCCATTTATCTACAATAACATAGACATGCAAAATACTATCAGGTACTAAGTTCATGATAAATTAAAGTTAAATTAATCATATTACTTAACAACTCCCACTTAGATAGACATCCCTCTTGTCATCTAAATGATCACGTGATCCATATCAACTAAACCATGTCTGATCATCACGCGAGATGGAGAAGTTTTCAATGGTGAACATCACTATGTTGATCATATCTACTATATGATTCACGTTCGACCTTTCGGTCTCAGTGTTCCGAGGCCATATCTGCATATGCTAGGGTAATATCATGGTTTAGCAAGAACCGTTCTTACCTACGCATCAAAACCACAACGATTTTTCGTCAAGTGTGATGTTTTAACCTTCAACAAGGACTGGGCGTAGTCACACTCAATTCAACTAAAGTTGGAAAACAGACACCCACTAGCCACCAGTGTGCGAAGCACGTCGGTAGAACCAGTCTCATGAACGCGGTCATGTAATGACGGTCTGGGCCGCTTCATCCAACAATACTGCCGAATCAAAGTATGACATGCTGGTAAGCAGTATGACTATTATCGCCCATAACTCTTTGTGTTCTACTTGTGCATATAACACCTACGCATAGACCTGGCTCGGATGCCACTGTTGGGGAACGTAGTATTTCAAAAAAAATCGTACAATCACACAAGATATATCTAGGAGAAGCATAGCAACGAGAGGGGAGAGTGTGTCTACGTACCGTCATAGACCGAAAGTGGAAGCGTTTAGTGACGCAGTTGATGTAGTCGAACGTCTTTGCGATCCAACCGATCAAGTACCGAACGTGCAGCACCTCCGCGATCTACACACGTTCAGCTGGGTGACGTCCCTTGAACTCTAGATCCAGCTAAGGCCGAGGGAGAGTGTCATCAGCACAATGGCATGCTGATGGTGATGATGAAGTTACCGACCTAGGGCTTCGCCTAAGCACTACGACAATATGACTGAGGTGGAAAACTATGGAGGGGGGCACCGCACACGGCTAAGAAATCAACTTGTGTGTCTATGGCGTGCCCCCTCCCCCGTATATAAAGGAGGGGAGGAGGGCACCGGGAGGCCTCAAGGGGCGCGCCCCAAGGTGGGATCCTACTCCTACTAGGAGTAGGTTCCCCCCTTTCCTAGTCCAACTTGGAGGGGAAGGAAGGAGGAAGGGGAGAGAAGGAAGGAGGGGGTTGCCACCCCCACCCCTTGTCCAATTAGGACTGGGGGGCGCACCACCTCCTGGCCGACCCTCTCTCCTCTAAGGCCCATGGTGGCCCATTAACTTTCGGGGGGGTCCGATAACCCTGCAGCACTCGGTTTTATCAGAAAACTCTCCGGAACACTTCTGGTGTCCAAACAACATGGTCCAATATATCAGTCTTTATGTCTCGACCATTTCGAGACTCCTCGTCATGTCTGTGATCTCATCCAGGACTCTGAACAACCTTCGGTTCATCAAATCACATAAACTCATAATACCAATCTTCATCGAACGTTAAGCGTGCGGACCCTACGGGTTTGAGAACTATGTAGACATGATCAAGACACTTATCCTGTCAATAGCCAACAGCGGAACATGGATGCTCATATTGGTTCCTACATATTCTACGAAGATCTTTATCGGTCAAACCGCACAACAACATACGTTGTTCCCTTTGTCATTGGTATGTTACTTGCCCGAGATTTGATCATCGGTATCATCATACCTAGTTCAATCTCGTTACCATCAAGTCTCTTTACTCGTTCTGTAATGCATCACCCCGCAACTAACTCATTAGTCACTTTGCTTGCAAGGCTTATAGTGATGAGCATTGCCCAGAGGGCCTAGAGATACCTCTCCGAAACATGAAGTGACTAATCCTAATCTCGATCTATGCCAACTCAAAAAACACCATCAGAGACATGTGTAGAGCATCTTTATAATCACCCAGTTACGTTGTTACATTTGAAAGCACACAAGGTGTTCCTCCAGTATTCGGGAGTTGCATAATCTCATAGTCATAGGAACATGTATAAGTCATGAAGAAAGCAATAGCAATAAACTAAACGATCATAGTGCTAACCGAACGGATGGGTCTTGTCCACCACATCATTCTCTAATGATGTGATCTCGTTCATCAAATGACAACACATGTGCATGGCTAGGAAACTTAACCATCTTTGATTAACGAGCTAGTCAAGTAGAGGCAAACTAGGGACACTCTATTTGTCTATGTATTCTCACATGTACTAAGTTTCCGGTTAATACAATTCTAGCATGAATAATAAACATTTATCATGATATAAGGAAATATAAATAACAACTTTATTATTGTCTCTAGGGCATATTTCCTTCACTTCGGGTCCGTAGTTAGTATCTAGATGGTTTCATCTCTCTCTCTTGATTCTCAATACAATGGTCTCTTGGAGATCCATATGATGTAACTCTTTTTGTGTGTGTTTGTTGGGATCGATGAACTTTGAGTTTATGATCAGATCTATCTTTTTTATATCCATGAAAGTCTTTGAGTTTCTTTGATCTCTTTTATGCATGATTGCTTATAGCCTCGTATTTCTTCTCCGATATTTGGGTTTTGTTTGGCTAACTTGATCTATTTATCTTGCAATGGGAAGAGGTGCTTTGTAGTGGGTTTCATCTTACTGTGCTTGATCCCAGTGACAGAAGGGGAACCGACACGTATGTATCATTGCTACTAAGGATAAAACGATGGCATCTATCTCTACATAGATAGATCGTGTCTACATCATGTCATCGTTATTATTGCATTACTCCATTTCTCCATGAACTTAATACACTAGATGCATGCTGGATAGCGGTCGATGTGTGGAGTAATAGTAGTATATGCACGCAGGAGTCGGTCTACTAATCTTGGACGTGATGCCTATATAATGATCATTTCCTGGATATCGTCATGAGTTTTTGAAGTTCTATCAATTGCCCAACAGTATTTTTTTCATCCACCGTTTGCTATTTTTCTCGAGAGAAGCCACTAGTGAAACCTCCGCCCCCCGGGTCTCTTTCTCATATTATTTGTCTTTGCGATCTACTTTTATTTTCTTTTATTTTCAGATCTATTAATCCAAAAACCCAAAATACTTTGCTGTACTTTATTATTTGCGATCTATTTATTCAATCTATTACAACTTTTTCCCGTCATGCACCAATTTCTGGCACCGTTACCCAAAAGGGATTGACAACCCCTTTAACACGTCGGGTTGTGAGGATTTGTTATTTGTGTGCAGGGGTTGTTTACGTTGTGTTGTTTGGTTCTCCTACTGGTTCGATAACCTTGGTTTCATATATGAGGGAAATACCTAGCGCCGCTGTGCTACATCATCCCTTCCTCTTTGGGGAAATACCGACGTAGCTTCAAGCGACATCACTGTTTTCTGCGCAGTTCTGAAAATATGTCGTCCCAAGACTCTGACGGAGAGAGCTACCTCTCACATCACATTGCTGACCCAAAGACCTATGGGGACCTATCTCCTTATGGTCGAACTATGAATGACGAGGAGGATGCTCACTTGATGAGGATTTATGATTCAAGCTCGGAGGAGGAGGATGTCCCTCTACCTCAACCTGGGGATATGCACATGGAGTTCAAGAAGTCAATTCTCCCTAAGAGAGCTAACTGATCTAAAACTGATCTATTCTTTTTCGTTTTCGGCAGAAAAGCAAAGGGGATTTATGTGACAAGATCTTGAAACTGGAGCTGGAAGTCAACGATTTAAAAGAGGAAGTTGCTCTCCTCAACTATAATATGAAAAAGTTGAAGGTACCATTGTCATCACCACCATCCTGTTCTTCACCACCAAAAGAGAATTGAGTATCGGGTATGGGCACTCCCCTTGGCTTCCGCCAAGCTTGGGGGAGGTGCCTCGGTATCGTATCATCCCACTATCTTTTTGCCTTTACTTATTTTAGTTCGATCTTTCACTTTAGATGAATAGAAGTTTAGTTCGATCCTTTCTTTTCAAGAGTTTGCTTAGTGATCTATCCTTGTAATCATGTGCGAGATATATAATAAAGTTTAGTTTGAGTTTTTGCTTTCTTTATTTTCATGTTGCGATTGAAAGAAAGGAAATAAATGAAAGAAAGGAAATAAATGAAAAAGATCATATGCTAATCTTATGGTAGGTGATGACACCACATAAGGAAAAGTATAAGTAGGAAATTTTATTAGAAATTGATAAATATAGAATTAGTCAATGATGCAACTCATGAAAGAATTAATAAGGGAAGAGAAGATTCACATAGAAATATACTATCCTCAACAAAATATTATATGCCAAAATTGTTAACGTTGGACAAGGAAGACAACTTAATGGTTTATGTTTGTTTATATTCACACAGAAGTAATATTGTCATGGATCCTTTAACATGTGGTGCTTGCCCCTATCTTTTCTAGCCAAAAATTCCGCACTAAGTAGAGATACTACTTGTGCATCCAAAAACCTTTAAACCCAAATCTTATTTTCAAGTGTCCACCATACCTACCTAGGAATTGAGCAAGATCCCTCAAGTAAGTTGTCATAGGTGCAAAAATGCAATAAAATTGCTTCTAAAAGTGTGAGATCATTTAGTGTAAGAGAAAATTGAGTGTTGCACGAACTTGTGATGGTGAAGAATAAAATTGACAGACTTCATAATAAAGGTCGCTATCACAAGGGGCAATGCAACGTGACGTTCTTTTGCACTAAGGGTTTGAGCATACAAACAAATAAGCGCATGGCAACCTCTGCTTCCCTCTACGAAGGGCCTATCTTTTACTTTTATGTATTTACTTTTATGCAAAGAGTCAAAGTTTTCCTTCTATTCCTATTTATTTTTCTTCTTTGGCAAGCATCATATGGTGAGAAAAGATCTAGGCACATATGTCCAGTTGAATATAGATAGCATGAATCATTATTGTTGACATCACCCTTGAGGTGAATATGTTGGGAGGCGAAACTACAAGCCCCTATCTTTCTATGTGTCCGGTTGAAACATTTTGCTCATGTGTATGCGGTGAGTGTTAGCAATCATAGAAGACTATATGATGGTTGAGTATGTGGACTTGCCTAAAGGCTCCAATACATGACCCTTCGTGAAAAGATGATGAATTGTAGTTGCAAAGTTGACTGAGAACATAGTTTGTTGGTTTCTAATAGAGTTTTTGCTTTATACTTCAATAGTGTGATGAATTGTCACTTGTTCATGAGAAGTCTATGATAAAAGTTTTATGTTTAAGTTTGTTGCTATTATAATAATAAACATGATGCTTCTATGTCCGTATTTTGTTTTTATCGACACCTCTCTCTCTCTCTCTAAGCATGTGGACATGTTTTTCAATTTCGGTTTTCGCTTGAGGACAAGCGAGGTCTAAGCTTGGGGGAGTTGATACGTCCATTTTGCATCATGTTTTCTTACTGTTATTTAAGATGTTTTTATCCACAATAATGATTTTTGGAGTAATTCTAATGCATTTTCTCTCATAATATGCAAGGTATACACAAAGAGGGAGAATTCCGGCAGCTGGAAATCCGGACCTGGAAAAGCTACGTCAGGCCACCTATTCTGCACAACTCCAAACAAGTTGAAACTTCACGGAGATTTTTTATCAAATATATGAAGAATATTGGAGCAAATAACTACCAGAGGGGGCCCACCAGGTGGGCACAACCCACCTAGGCGCGCTAGGGAGCCCAGGCGTGCCCTGGTGGGTTGTGCTCACCCAAGCCCACCTCCGGTGCCCATCTTCTAGTATATAAGTCATTTTGACCTAGAAAAAATCAGGAGACGACTTTCGGGATGGAGAGTCGCCGTCTCGAGGCAGAACTTGGGCATGGGCACTTTTGCCCTTCGGCGGAGCGATTCTGCCGGGGGAACTTCCCTCTTGGAGGGGGAAATCATCGTCATCATCATCACCAACAACTCTCCCATCTTGGGGAGGGCAGTCTCCATCAACATCTTCAACATCGCCATCTCCTCTCAAACCCTAGTTCATCTCTTGTGTTCAATCATGTTATCGGAACTATAGATTGGTGCTTGTGGGTGGCTAGTAGTGTTGATTACTATATGGTTCATTTGGTGGAAGATTATATGTTCAGATCCAATATGCTATTTAATACCCCTCTGATCTTGAGCATGCTTACCATTTGTGAGTAGTTACTTTTGTTCTTGAGGTCACGGGAGAAATCATGTGAACTTGATATGTGTTCGATATTTTGATAGTATGTATGTTGTGATTCCCTTAGTGGTGTCATGTGAACGTCAACTACATGACACTTCACCATATTTGGGCATAAGGGAACGCATTGTGGAGTAGCAATTAGATGATCGGTTGTGAGAGTGACAGAAGCTTAAACCCAGTTTATGCGCTATTCCGTAAGGGATCGATTGGATCCAAAAGTTTAATGCTATGGTTAGAATTTATTCTTAATACTTTTCTCGTAGTTGCGATGCTTGCGGGAGGGTTAATCATAAGTAGGAAGTTTGTTCAAGCAAGAACAACACCTAACCACCGGTCCATCCACATATCAAATTATCAAAGTACTGAACATGAATTAAGCCAACATGATGAAAGTGACTAGATGAAAATCCCGTGTACCCTCAAAAATGCTTTGCTTATCATAAGCGACCGTTTTGGCCTGTCTTGTGACGCCCGGATAATTAAGCTACAGTAATTCCCTATTGATGATGCCAGGTCACGCGACTACTATTGATAAACTCGCATCGGTTCGAAACCCAGTTCAAATTTCAAAAAAATAAAATAAACTCAATCGGTAAAAGTTTTCAATTATCAAAACTAAAATGTTCGTCATGTGGCAAATAATCACAAACTAGTTTTGGTGGTTGAACCAACCTTTTATAAAGTGTTTAAGTGCCCTTAGATGATCAAACAATGGCTAAGACAGATATATAAATGCATTCAAAATATTAAACAACTGTAGACTAACTTATTTGCCTATCAAACTAGAGGTGACAGTAGCCTAAATTATAATAGGGTTTTAGGTGCAATTCTTGTATTTTAAAAAACTAGTTTTGATTTGAAAAGAAATAAAAAGAAAAGCAGAAAACAACAAAAAAAATGCAAAATTAGTAAAACCACCCCCACTCCCTTTGGGACTCGGCTAACTGGCCGGCCCAGCTGGCCAATACCCAGGCCGGCCCACACCCACCCAAACCTACATGACCCCCATCCTCCCACTCATCCCGTTTGATCCCACTCCCCCCCACGTCGCACTCCCCCTCCCCGCTCCCGAGTGGATCTGGATCGGGGGCAGATGGCCCCGCTGCCGCCGCCTGACGCCCCGCACCACGCCGGCGCCCCTCGTGATGCCACCTCACCACCGGTCGCCATCATCCTCCCCGCGCCACACCGCGCTCGTCAAGCAGCCCCTTCGTCTCCTTCCGCTACGGTCATCGGAGCGCCCAGCACGAGCCGTCGTCGTCAACCCACCTCCTGCTGCTCCGACGCCATCTGTCCTCCCCAAGCATGCTGCCTAACCCTACAGCCGAGACGTGAGCCACATCCATCGATTCCCCTTGTCTCTCCTTCCCTCCCCGACGCCTTAGGTCGCCGACCTCGCTGGACCCGCGCTAGCGGTGAGCGTGCACTCACCGCGCTCACTTTGCGCTCCGCCAAAACCCCCGCTGTGCACCTCACGCGCACGTCCACCACTCTCCCTCCGTCGCTGCCTGGCTGCCGAGCCGCGTCCCACTACTACCTCGCCGCTGCAGCCCCGTGACCTGCCGTGCACCCTGGCCCTTGCCCACGACCGCCCAGGCCGGCCTCAACCCCCGCGTCCACCTGCCGTTGCCGTTTTGCGCTTGCCGCTGCTCATTGCTCACCCTGCTTGCTGCCATGGCCGCGTCCTCCTGCCGCCCCGTCGGCGCGCATCTTGGCCACCATCCGCACCCGGACGCGCCCTCGCA
Organism: Triticum aestivum; assembly: GCF_018294505.1. Classification (NCBI taxonomy): domain Eukaryota; kingdom Viridiplantae; phylum Streptophyta; class Magnoliopsida; order Poales; family Poaceae; genus Triticum; species Triticum aestivum. The sequence goes on along the minus strand of NC_057809.1, from coordinate 534,379,258 downwards.
ACGCGCTCGCCGCGCCCGGTTGCGTGTGTCGCACGCCCCTCGCACATCCAGGCCTAGCGCCCGGTCGCGCCTCTTCCCCATGCTCCCTGTTGTGAACTGCGGCTGTTGCTGCTGCGTTGCACCGCTGCCGCTGGCAGCTCGTCCCGGGCGCCTCCCCTGGCCTGCTGGCTCTAGCCGCCCCCCCTTTTGCTGCTGCCGCTGCGCGCTCACGAGCCCTCGTCGGCCACGAGCCCACTCACCCCAGCCGCTCCCCGCCGACCTGCTGCTGCCCCGCGGCGCCACCCGGACCCGGCGCGCCCGGGGCTCCATCCGCCCGCCCCCTTTGCGCCTGTTGACCCGGCTGGCCCCGTGGGCCACTTACGAGTGGGGCCCGCCCCTGTTAAAATGAAAACGTAAAAAATGAATTAAAAAGAATTAAAAATAAATAAATAATAAAAATAAAAATAATTAGTTAATTAATTAATAAGTTAATTAACTAAAGAATTAGTTAACTTAATTAATTTTTTTTACTTAAGCTAAATAACTAATTAAGCCTAACTAATTAACCAAAACCCTAATTAACCTAAATAGTCAATGACAGTGGGACCCACATGTCAGTTTGACTAGGTCAACTGATTAGTTGACTGCTGACATCACCCTGACATCATGCTGACATCATAATTGCATTTTCTAATTAAATTAATTCTGTTAATTCTAAAAAATGATTAAATCTTTAAAAATTAATATAAAATAATCCGTAGGTCGGATGGAAAAACTTTGTACATGAAAGTTGCTCAGAACGACGAGATGAATCCGGATTTGCAACCTGTTCATCCACCACACATCCCTAACCTATCGAACTCGCAACTTTCCCCCTCCGGTTCATCTGTCCGAAAACGCGAAACACCGGGAATACTTTTCCGGATGTTTTCCCCCTTCGCCGGTATCACCTACTACCGCGTTAGGGCACACCTAGCATCACGCTTTGTCATGTCATGGATCACTATGCATCTGTTTGCTTAATATTTATTGTTTCTTCCCCCCTCTTCTCTCGCTAGACACCGAGATCGACGTCGCTGCTACCCAGTACGACTACGGTGTTGACGACCCCTCTCTCTTGCCAGAGCAACCAGGCAAGCCCCCCCCCCCCATTTGATCATCAGATATCACCTATTCTTCTCTCTACTGCTTGCATTAGAGTAGTGTAGTATGTTACTGCTTTTCGTTATCCTATCCTGATGCATAGCCTGTCCTTGCTACTACTGTTGTTACCTTTACTCGCAATCCTAAATGCTTAGTATAGGATGCTAGTGTTCCATCAGTGGCCCTACACTCTTGTCCGTCTGCCATGCTATACTACTGGGTCGTGATCACTTCGGGAGGTGATCATGGGCATATGATATATACTTTATACTGTTACATTACTTATGATACTGTTTGGAGATGGGGGCTGGAGGCGCAGGTGGCTCCATCCAGGTAGTGGTGGGTCTGAGTTCCCGACGGCCCCCGACTGTTACTTTGAGGCGGAGCGACAGGGCAGGTTGAGACCACCTAGGAGAGAGGTGGGTCTGGCCCTGGTTGGCGTTCGCGGATACTTCAATTAACACCCTTACAAGATCTTGGTATTTGATCTGAGTCTGGCCACTGCCCTATACGCACTAACCAACTACGCGGGAACAGTTATGGGCACTCGACGTCGTGGTATCAGCCGAAGCCTTCGTGACGTCAGCGACTGAGCGGCGCGGGCCGGGTTGGACCGCGTAACGCAACTTCCTTTGTAATGGAGGTTGCTAGGTCTGCTCTCCGGCCGCGTACACAACGTGCAGGTGTGCAATGGGCGATGGGCCCAGACCCCTGCGCCATAGGATTTAGACCGGCATGCTGACCTCTCTATTGTGCTTAGGTAGGGCTGCGACGTGTTGACCTTCCGAGGCCGGGCATGACCCAGGAAAGTGTGTCCAGACAAAGGGGATCGAGCGTGTTGGGAAATGCGGTGCACCCCTGCAGGGAAGTTAATCTATTCTAATTGCCGTGATCTTCGGTAACAGGACGACTTGGAGTTGTACCTTGAACTTATGACAACTAGAACCGGATACTTAATAAAACACATCCTTCCAAGTGCCAGATACAACCGGTGATCGCTCTCTCACAGGGCGACGAGGGGAGGATCATCGGTTAGGATTATGCTACATGATGCTACATGGTGAACTTACCATCTACTCTCTTCTACATGCTGCAAGATGGAGGTGGCCAGAAGCGTAGTCTTTAATAGGACTAGCTATCCCTGTCTTATTCTGGCATTCTGTAGTTCAGTCCACATATGATACCCTTATTCCATTTGATACCAATGCATTGTAGTGTAGCTCCTTACTTGCGAGTACTTCGGATGAGTACTCACGGTTGCTTTGCTCCCTCTTTTCCCCCTTTCTATACCCGATTGCTACAACCAGACGATGAAGCCCAGGAGCCAGACGCCACTGTCGATGACGACGACTACTACTCGGGAGTTGCCTACTAGTCCGTGCAGCCCGCTGACTATGACCAGGAGTAGTTTAGGAGGATCCCAGGCAGGAGGCCTGCGCCTCTTTCGATCTGTACCACAGTTTGTGCCAGCCTTCTTAAGGCAAACTTGTTTAACTTATGTCTGTACTCAGATATTGTTGCTTCCACTGTCTCGTCTATGATCGAGCTCTTGTATTCGAGCTCTCGAGGCCCCTGGCTTGTAATATGATGCTTGTATGACTTATTTTATTTGTAGAGTTGTGTTGTGATATCTTCCCGTGAGTCCCTGATCTTGATCGTACACGTTTGCATGTATGATTAGTGTATGATTGAATCGGGGGCATCACAAGTTGGTATCAGAGCCGACTTCCTGTAGGAATCCCCCTTCCAAACTCCTTGGTCAAAGTTGAGTCTAGTCATTGCGAAACTTTTTACCAACATGGTTGTGTGGCTAACGGGCCCACGTCACCATTGGGTGGTAGTAGGATCTTTTATTCCTCGTCTATACGTTGGGACTCTGATCTCTCTTCTATTCGGGTTAAAAGATTTTGCTAACTCTAACTCTAGGTTCTCATAAGTACTTCCTTCCGGAGAGCCCCTTATTATAGATGATCGTCTGCTGCACCAGAAGATTCAGAAGATACTCTCCGAAGTTATCCCGAGAACTTGTGCTCATTGCGTTTGCAATTCCCTTCCACCGTCAACCCCTATAGATAACTACATGCACTTGCCATTCTTACCTTAGTTCCCAGTTGATCTTGTTATTACGAGATACCCCGAAATTCTCTCTATTGTTCTGAGAATAATTTGTGCCTACTGCCTTGCAGTTCTTTGCCGCCTGAATGCCCCTATGGATAATTCCTCGCACTTACCGAGTATCCGCTCATCCCTAGTTGATTCATCTATTTCACAAAAGTCTTCTAAATACCATTTGATCTTTCAAAAATCCTGAGCAGCCTATTGCTCTTGAAATTCTTGCTTGCTTGCATTATGGTTAATCCCATAAGTCACGTAATCTTATTGACATCCCTTGTCTTTATTATTTTGAGTCTATTGATTCAATATGTTGAGGATGCTCGCATTCCTCAGTCGAATCCTAGAATTCATCCTTCTGGCTCAGATGTCATTTTAAAATGATCTGGATCTCTACCAATCAAATTTTGCCATTGATTGTACCCCTAAGGCTATTCAACTTATCCATCCCTAATCAGAGCATTTCTTCTGATCCCTTTTCTTGGAATTCATAATTCCTTTGCATTTGAACTTTGAGTTAGTCAGTTGTTTCTATAATCTGATCTCCTTGCATTCTTTCTCCCTCTGGTTGGGTACCGATGCTCACATGAGATTCCTTGTAGACCATCGGATCCTTTGTTGTAATTTATCCGACAACGTCCTTCATATTCAATCTCTTTAGAAGTTCCTTCCCTGATACATAATGCCTTCGGTAAATCGTATCCTCTGTTTTGGCCAACCATGCTCTGCTCTCGAGTTGGTGATGTTTACTATGAAGTTTGTGGTATATGTTCCTAAGATGCCCCGATGGGTTGAACCAACGCCTTCCCTAATCTGTGTGAACCCGAAAGATTTCACGGGTCATACTTAGCTAGTATTACACCAGGTAAAACTTTCAGCAACTAATGTCATTTTTGAAACATGAGAAGTGAATGGAAGATTATGCATTGAAGAAGTGGGAGTCGACCTTGAACTTTGTGTTCATGCCCATGGGCACGATGTAGATCTTATCATTAAAGCTTCTCTTAAATTAATTATTCCCTCGGTGTAAGTTCTTATATCTGGGATCCGGCCTTTTGCGATCATGGTTCCGACCATGTTCTCCTTTAAATTCCATTTCTCCGACAAGTTATATTACTTGTCCTCTGCAGATCAATACATCTCTACAACCTCTATATTGACCTTCCTTCGAGTATACCCTCCAGTATCTCGAGAATATCAAAGAACTGTGTTGCTTCCTATGAGTCTTCATGTAGTATTGCTTCTCATCGGTTTCGGATTTCCCCCGGGTTCTGAGCTATTAGTCACTCGAGAACACCGATATGTGAACCGAGTCTGTAGACTGATTCATTAACTCTAAGTAATTTTTGTTGCTTATGAGTTTAATAATCCTTCAATTCATTCCTAGCCTGATCGGCTATATAATTATTGTGCTAAATTTTAACTGTGCTACCTGGTCCTTCTTCCTGGAGCACAATTTTCGACGATGAGCTAAGCTCACGTCGATCTTCCTCATCATGTCATTTCGCCTCGAACAACAAACTTGGTTAGGATTTTGTGGCATACCCTTGGTTCCAATAACCTTTCGCTTCACCATTCATTGGACTTGTTGTCATCACCGATCGATTACATCTTGAAATCTCTCGACAAATGTGTGATGTTCATCATCAACATTCTGAGCTCTTCCAAGATAGCTATTGGATTCTTGATGAGAAATGCCATCCTTGCCCTTCACGATTTGTGTTGTCGTCGACCACTTATTGCCTTCCTCCAACACAAACTTGTTCGTGTTTTGTGTTATACCTAGAGATCCGTGCTATCCAACAATTATTCTTTTTTACCTTGGAGTAATACCATCTTTTATGTTAAGAATGTCGTGAGAATTTCACCACCTCTTGAGAATTCTTGATACCAGTAATACTTATCACCATCACCATTCCTTCTTGGTCCTCGTGTTGTTCCTAACCGGAATACCGATAAATGAACTATGATGTGTGAATTCAAAACGTCTAGCAACCCTATTGCTTTGAACCAATGTTTAACTGTGTATGTTTTCCTCGAGCATACATCTTTATATCATTTTGATTTGACAAATGTTATCTCCTTGTTCACCTAATTGGGGAGATCCATCTCTTGAAAATCTCGATGGATTGACACTGAGTCCATCAGCCACCCCCTCATCCTCTCCTTGGGTTAATGATGAACTCTTGTTTCAGAACTTGCTTCCATAGTTCATTGCCCAAGAATCTTATAATGTCATCTCGTCAATTGCGTTGCACCTTTTCTTTCTCAGGCATCCTGAGTCTGAGGTATCCTGACACCAATCAGATTTGAATCTCGGTCAGATATGATGGTTGGAACGTTTTTTAAGAGTCATAACATTGGTCTTTATAACACCCGGTAAGGTGATGTCATGCCTAGCACACGTGGCCGGAGGACCTATTGTTACCGTTTCCCTTTTAGCAACCATTCTTCCATGAGAAAATTGACTTATTCTATAAGTTGTTCCTGATGAATCCTTTGAGTATCCAAGGTTTGACCTTTACTTGAAAACCAAGTCAATGCTATCCCGAAGCATGACTGTGGTACTCAAACATCAACAAGAGCATTGAAAGCGCAATGCTATCTTTTCTTTATCAATTATCGAAAACATTGTTGTATGGGTACTGTCATCAAATTCCTCTCCCCTTACCTAAAGAGTTTTCTACATTATATCATGTCATGGATATCTTGCTCTGCTTGTCCTTCCAAAGGATATACCATTGAAATATGTGTTTAAACACATTTTCCTTTCCATTGTTCTGTTTAATCTGATAATCATATTTTCATTTCCATTTGTTGGGTTAACGTTTCTTGTGATCTATATGATATAAGCAGTAATAATTCACTGCTTGTGGAAACACCTCGGTGTACAACTCTGTCAGTGAGACCTGGTTTCTACTGTTGATGACTTTCCGGTAACCGCCGATGGACGAGAACTTTGCCTATTGGTCCGCCTCGTTCAATGAGCAGGAAAATGGTTCTCTTCGTCCCTCGCCCTTGGTATCGATGTTGTTGCCGACATAACTGACAGACTATCCTCTGACATGCCTTGCTTACATGATCGTGCAAGATGTCACCGCTCCTCCTACTTTTAACCCACATGGTGGGCCCATAACCCACCATTCCACAGGATCGAAACCTGACTCTCCTATACACCTAGGTTGCCAAAGATATTCCTCCCGCCTGGCTCCGTATGTAAGTCACGGGCCACCCTCGTAGTGGTCTATTCTGGTATCAGACACAAGATTCATTCTTCAACGCTTTGCCCACCTTTCACTCTGTTTCAGGCAACGAACGATTGTCTATCCGCTTGAAACTTCTTATTGCACCTTCTTACTGTGCTCTCGATACCTTCTTAAGTTTCAATTCGAGAGTTACTTTCCGCCACCTTCTCCGATGTTATCATCCAGATATTCAACCTTGGAAGAGATCCATTCTACCGAAATACCCCCCTATTCTTTCGTAACTATGATGGAGTTCCGAAGAAAGGATGACGACTTCATCATGATGACTTAAGGCAGAGAAATGAAGACATCGACGAGAGGTTCGACTCCTTCGAGAAGAGCAACCAAGACCGAGAGGATTCGTTAGAATTACGTAACCAAATATTTTCCCCTTACTCCACCTCTAAAAATCTCGGGACGAGATTTCTTATAGTGGAGGAGAATTGTGATGCCCGGATAATTAAACTATAGTAATTCCCTGTTGATGATGCCAGGTCACCGCGACTACTGTTGATAAACTCGCATCGGTTCGAAACCCCGTTCAAATTTCAAAAAATTAAAATAAACTCAATCGGTAAAAGTTTTCAATTATCAAAACTAAAATGTTTGTCATGTGGCAAATAATCACAAACTAGTTTTGGTGGTTGAACCAACCTTTTGTAAAGTGTTTAAGTGCCCTTAGATGATAAAACAATGGCTAAGATGGATATATAAATGCATTAAAAATATTAAACAATTGTAGACTAACTTATTTGCCTATCAAACTAGAGGTGACAGTAGCCTAAGTTATAATAGGGTTTTAGGTGCAATTCTTGTATTTTAAAAAACTAGTTTTGATTTGAAAAGATATAAAAAGAAAAGCAGAAAACAACAAAAATAAGAAAAAGCAAAATTAGTAAAACCACCCCCACTTCCTTTGGGCCTCGGGCCCAGCTGGCCAATACCCCAAGCCGGCCCACACCCACCCAAACCTACATGACGCCCATCCCCTCACTCCTCTTGTCTGATCCCACTCCCCCCCACGTCGCCACTCCCCCTCCCCGCTCCCGAGTGGATCTGGATCGGGGGCAGATGGCCCCGCTGCCGCCGCCCGTCGCCCCGCACCACGCTGGCGCCCCTCGCGATGCCACCTCACCACCGGTCGCCCTCATACTCCCCGCGCCACACCGCGCTCGCCAAGCAGCCCCTTCGTCTCCTTCCGCTGCGATCATCGGAGCGCCCAGCATGAGCCGTCGTCGTCAACCCACCTCCCGCTGCTCCGACGCCATCTGTCCTCCCCGAGCATGCTGCCTAACCCTACAGCCGCGACGTGAGCCACATCCCTCGATTCCCCTTGTCTCTCCTTCCCTCCCCGACGCCTTAGGTCGCTGACCTCACTGGACCCGCGCTCGCGGTGAGCGTGCGCTCACTTTGCGCTCCGCCAAAACCCCCATTGTGCGCCTCACGCGCGCGTCCACCACTCTCCCTCCGTTGCTGCCTGGCTGCCGAGCCGCGTCCCACTACTACCTCGCCGCTGCAGCCCCGCGACCTGCCGTGCACCCTGGCCCTTGCCCGCGACCGCCCAGGCCGGCCTCAACCCCCGCGTCCACCTGTCGTTGCCGTTTTACGCTTGCCGCTGCTCATTGTTCACCCTGCCTGCTGCCATGGCCGCATCCTCCTGCCGCCCCGTCGTCACGCATCTTGGCCACCGTCCGCGCATCTTGGCCACCGTCCGCACCCGGTTGCGTGTGTCGCGCGCCCCTCGCACATCCAGGCCTAGCGCCCGGTCGTGCCTCTTCCCCCTGCCCCCTGTTGCGAACTGCGGCTGTTGCTGCTGTGTTGCACCGCTGCCGCTGGCAGCTTGTCCCGGGCGCCTCCCCTGGCCTGCTGGCTCTAGCCGCCTCCTCCCCTTTTGTTGCAGCCGCAACGCGCTCACGAGCCCTCGTCGGCCACGAGCCCACTCACCCCAGCCGCTCCCCGCCGACCTGCTGCTGCCCCGCGGCGCAGCCCGGACCCGGCGCCCCCGGGGCTCCATTCACCCGCCCCCTTTGCACCTGTTGACCCGGCTGGCCCCCTGGGCCACTTACAAGTGGGGCCCGCCCCCTGTTAAAATGAAAACGTAAAAAAAATGAATTAAAAAGAAATAAAAATGAATAAATAATAAAAAGAATAATTAGTTAATTAATAATTAATTAATTAACTAAAGAATTAATTAACTTAATTAATTTTGTTTACTTAAGCTAAACAACTAATTAAGCCTAACTAATTAACCTAAACCCTAATTAACCTAAACAGTCAATGACAATGGGACCCACATGTCAGTTTGACTAGGTCAACTGACTAGTTAACTGCTGACATCACCATGACATCATGCTGACGTCATAATTGCATTTTCTAATTAAATTAATTCTGTTAATTCTAAAAATGGATTAAATCTTTAAAAATTAATATAAAATAATCCGTAGCTCGGATGGAAAAACTTTGTACATGAAAGTTGCTTAGAACGACGAGACAAATCCGGATACGCAACCCGTTCGTCCACCACACATCCCTAACCTATTGAGCTTGCAACTTTCCCCCTCCGGTTCATTTGTCCGAAAATGCAAAACACCGGGAATACTTTCCCGGATGTTTTCCCCCTTTGCCGGTATCACCTACTACCGCGTTAGGGCACACCAAGCATCATGCTTTGTCATGTCATGCATTGCTATGCATCTGTTTGCTTAATATTTATTGTTTCTTCCCCCCTCTTCTCTCGCTAGACACGGAGACCGACGCCGCTGCTACCCAGTACGACTACGGTGTTGACGACCCCTCTCTCTTGCTAGAGCAACCAGGCAAGCCCCCCCCATTTGATCACCAGATATCGCCTATTCTTCTCTCTACTGCTTGCATTAGAGTAGTGTAGTATGTTACTGCTTTTCGTTATCCTGTCCTGATGCATAGCCTGTCCTTGCTACTACTGTTGTTACCTTTACCTGCAATCCTAAATGCTTAGTATAGGATACTAGTGTCCCATCAGTGGCCCTACACTCTTGTCCGTCTGTCATGCAATACTACTGGGTCGTGATCACTTTGGGAGGTGACCACGGGCATATGATATATACTTTATACTGTTACATTACTTATGATACTGTTCGGAGATGGGGGCTGGAGAGGCAGGTGGCTCCATCCAGTTAGTGGTGGGCCTGAGTTCTCGATGGCCCCCGACTGTTACTTTGAGGTGAAGCGACAGGGAAGGTTGAGACCACCTAGGACAGAGGTGGGCCTGGCCCTGGTCGGCATTCGCGGATACTTCAATTAACACACTTACGAGATCTTGGTATTTGATCTGAGTCTGGCCACTGGCCTATACGCACTAACCAACTATGCGGGAACAGTTATGGGCACTCGACGTCGTGGTATCAGCCGAAGCCTTCGTCGTCAGTGACTGAGCGGCGCATGCCGGGTTGGACCGTGTAACGCAACTTACTTTGTAATAGACGTTGCTAGGTCTGCTCTCCGGCCGCGTATGCAACGTGCAGGTGTGCAATGGGCGATGGGCCCAGACCCCTGCGCCATAGGATTTAGACCGGCGTGCTGACCTCTCTATTCTGCTTAGGTAGGGCTGCGACGTGTTGATCTTTCGAGGCCGGGCATGACCCAGGAAAGTGTGTCCGGACGAAGGGGATCGAGCGTGTTGGGAAATGTGGTGCACCCCTATAGGGAAGTTATTCTATTCGAATAATCGTGATCTTCGGTAACAGGATGACTTGGAGTTGTACCTTGACCTTATGACAACTAGAACCGGATACTTAATAAAATACATCCTTCCAAGTGCTAGATACAACCGGTGATCGCTCTCCCACGGGGCGACGAGGGGAGGAACACCGGGTAGGAGTATGCCATGCGATGCTACTTGGTGAACTTACCTTCTGCTCTCTTCTACATGCTGCAAGATGGAGGTGGCCAGAAGCATAGTCTTTGATAGGACTAGCTATCCCCCTCTTATTCTGGCATTCTGCAGTTCAGTCCACATATGATACCCTTATTCCATTTGATACCAATGCATATGTAGTGTAGCTCCTTGCTTGCGAGTACTTCGGATGAGTACTCACGATTGCTTTGCTCTCTCTTTTCCCCCTTTTTATACCTGATTGCTACAACCAGACGATGAAGCCCAGGAGCCAGACGCCACTGTCGATGACGACTACTACTACTCGGGAGGTGCCTACTACTACATGCAGCCCGCTGACGATGACCAGGAGTAGTTTAGGAGGATCCTAGGCAGGAGGCATGCGCCTCTTTCGATCTGTACCACAATTTGTGCTAGCCTTATTAAGGCAAACTTGTTTAACTTATGTCTGTACTCAGATATTGTTGCTTCCGCTGTCTCGTCTATGATCGAGCTCTTGTATTCGAGCCCTCGAGGCCCCTGGCTTGTAATATGATGCTTGTATGACTTATTTTATTTGTAGAGTTGTGTTGTGATATCTTCCCGTGAGTCTCCGATCTTGATCGTACACGTTTGCGTGTATGATTAGTGTATGATTGAATCGGGGGCGTCACATGTCCTTTACCTCAAAAGGATTGGGTTACCTTAATGCACTTTTGTTACTACTATCGTTACTTGCTCGTTACAAATTACCTTACTATCAAACTACTCTGTTACTTACAATTTCAGCACTTGCAGACATTACCTTGCTGAAAACCACATGTCATTTCCTTCTGCCCCTCGTTGGGTTCGACACTCTTACTTATCTAAAAGAGCTACAATTGGTCCCCTATACTTGTGGGTCATCAGGCGCCTGTCGTGTTGCGAAGGAGAGAGAGGACCTGCGCCACATCGACGGTAGGCCTAATGGACCCAACTAGTTTAGTGCACATACCATGTGATTGATGCACAATGCAAATGGACTTGATTCCCCCGTATACCCCTTCTGCAAGTTATCTACATTGAAAATGAAATGACAGCGAAGACAATAGCTCTATTTTAACTATATTATTACTTGAAAGCACAAGTGCTCCCTAGGTGGTTTTGATAATTGATGACAACATATCTCTTGTTGGACTAACATTTCGATCTAGCATGTTTCAGATAAGTTCAACAATGGAGTGGCATGGACTAAAGGTTGTGGGAACTCCTTCAAGATGCTAAGGACAAAGGATTGGCTAAAGCTTCAAGCTCAAGACTCATCATTTTACATTTAGTGATCCAAGATCACAATTAGTCTTTAGGAAAAGCCAATACTATCAAGGAGGGATGAGGTGTTGCTTAATGAGCCTCTTGCTTCATGTGCTTAGTGATATGCTCCAAAACCCTCAGCTACTTTCCCACTTCCACAAATGACCTAAACCCTAAGCCAAACTCGGTCCTACCGATTCTTCCTATCCGGCGCCACCGAGTTTCACTTGTCATAAGCCACTTCCAAACCCTAATCAGTTCGGTCTCACCAATGGGATCTCGGTCTCACCGAGATGGGCTTGCAAACTCTCTGTTACCCATTGCAATATTCTCGGTCCCACCGAGATATGCAATCGGTTCCACCGAGTTTTGCTTGGCCAAATCTCAGTCTCACTTATTACCCAAATCGGTCCCACCGAGTTTGAGTAATCGGTCAAATCGAGTTTTGGATTTACCCTAACCATAGCACATCGGTCCCACCGAGTTGATCCAGTCGGTCCCACCGAAATCTCTAACGGTCACTAGGTTTACATTTTCGGTCCGACCGAGTTTGTTGATTCGGTCCCACCGAGATTGGAAAACTGTGTGTAACGGTTGGATTTTGTGTGGAGGCTATATATACCCCTCCACCTCCTCTTCATTCGAAGAGAGAGCTATCAGAACGCATACACCATTCCAACTCATATATTCTGGGAGAGAACCACCTACTCATGTGTTGAGATCAAGATATTCCATTCCTACCATATGAATCTTGATCTCTAGCCTTCCCAAGTTGCTTTCCACTCAAATCTTCTTTCCACCAAATCCAAATCCTATGAGAGAGAGTTGAGTGTTGGGGAGACTATCATTTGAAGCACAAGAGCAAGGAGTTCATTACCTACACACCATTTGTTACTTCTTGGAGAGTGGTGTCTCCAAGATTGGCTAGGTGTCACTTGGGAGCCTCCGACAAGATTGTGGAGTTGAACCAAGGAGTTTGTAAGGGCAAGGAGATCGCCTACTTTGTGAAGATCTACCGCTAGTGAGGCAAGTCCTGTGTGGGCGATGGCCATGGTGGGATAGACAAGGTTGCTTCTTCGTGGACCCTTTGTGGGTGGTTGCTTCTTCGTGGACCCTTCGTGGGTGGAGCCCTATGTGGACTCGCGCAACCATTATCCTTTGTGGGTGGAGCCCTGTGTGGACTCTCGCAACCGTTACCCTTTGTGGGTTGAAGTCTCCATCAACGTGGATGTAGGATAGCACCACCTATCCGAACCACGGGAAAAACATCCGTGTCTCAAATTGCGTTTGATCTCTCCAAACCCTTCCCTTTACATTCTTGCAAGTTGCATGCTTTACATTCCGCTGCTCATATACTCTTTGCATGCTTGCTTGATATGTATTGTGTGTGTTGAAATTGTGCCTAAACTCCACTTAAACCGAAAAAGCTTAAAAATTGCAACTTTAGCATTAAGTGTCTAATCACCCCCCTCTAGACACATCTACTACTAGATCCTACAAGTGGTATTAGAGCTTTGGTCTCCATTGCCTTGGTTTAATCACCATTGGAGGAAGATGGATGTTTCTACTCTAGGGATTCTTAGACATAGAGTGCCTATTCTTGATGGAGAGTATTTTCATGAGTAGAAAAATGAGATGCTTGTAATCTTCAATCAATATCATTTGAACAAGTATATTGCTAGCCCTTGTGCATCTCATATTGATCCTTTGCATCCTACCCGAGATGAAGATATTGACATGATTCGCAATCTTAGAACTATTGAGCTCATCATTAGAGGATTGCCCAAAAATTTGATTGCTAGTTTGTCTACTCAAAATTGTGCCTATGCTATATGGAAATTTCTTGAGGAACGATTTCCCGATCATTCCTTGAAAACTTTGGATGAAATTCTCCATAAATCTATTACCTTGAGTAAGATGAACTCTAGTAATCCTAGTTTTGGTAAATGTCTATTTGAACTTACCAATCTTAAGCATGCTAAAGGAGATGTTGGAATCATTAATGATATCATATTCAAAGCTATAAGAATTCATAAAAGTGACCACTTTGATGATCATTTATCTAATGAATTACCCTCTCTAGGAAATGATGAGTCACAAGATCATGATGAACATGAATATTATGATGATGATGATAGTGACTTCGATCTTGATAATGCAATGAGACATTTTGGTCTTATGGCAAATCTTCGGGGATATGAATCAGGAGGAAAGGAATGGGTTCTTGATAGTGGATGTACTGATCATATGACCGGAGATGAAGAGATGTTTCGTGAGCTTGCTGAAAATGACGGCCCTCGAAAATATGTCACCTTTGGTGATAATTCAAAGGGTAAAGTGGTTGGCCTTGGTAAGGTGGCCATCTCACATGATAGTTCCATTCAAAATGTCATGCTTGTTGAATCTCTTGGCTACAACTTACTTTCAGTATCTAGACTTGCTGATTTCGGTTTGAATGTCCTATTTACTGAGGTAGATTGCCAAGTATTTCGTCGAGACAATCATAAAATGGTCTTTACGGGTATGCGTAGAGGTGATCTTTACATTGTCGATTTCTCCAAAAAGGCACAACCTAAAACTTGCTTTGTTGCTAAATCCTCAAAAGGTTGGTTGTGGCATAGACGACTAGGTCACGTTGGCATGAGAAACCTTGACAAGCTTATTAAAGGAAATCATATCCTTGGAGTCAACGATGTCATATTTGATAAGGATAGACTTTGCAGTGCTTGTCAAGCAGGTAAACAGGTTGGAGGAAGACATCCCGTGAAGAACATCATGACCACAAGGAGGCCACTCGAGCTACTTCACATGGATCTTTTTGGTCCCAACGCCTACAAGAGTCTCGGTGGAAATTCCTTTGGTCTAGTTATAGTTGATGATTTTTCAAGATTTACGTGGGTGTTCTTTCTTAATGACAAGTCGCAGGTCCAGAAGATCTTCAGAAACTTTGCTAGGAAGGCCCAAAATCAGTTTGATGTGAAGATCAAGAGGGTTGGGAGTGACAACGGAACGGAGTTCAAGAACGCAAATGTGGACACCTTTCTTGACGAAGAAGGGATTTCACATGAGTTCTCGGCTACGTACACACCTCAACAAAATGGAGTTGTTGAGAGGAAGAACCGGACGCTCATCGAAATGGCAAGAATGATGCTTGATGAATACAAGACGCCAAAGCACTTTTGGGCAGAAGCGGTTGAGACACCTTGTCACGCAACAAATCGCTTATATCTTCACAAGCTACTCGGCAAGACGGCATACGAGCTTCTCACCGGTAACAAACCCCAAGTTGGATACTTTCGAGTATTCAGCTCAAAGTGCTACATTCTTGATAAGCATCGTCGTTCAAAGTTTGCTCCTAAATCTCATGAAGGTTTTCTACTTGGTTATGGCTCAAACTCTCACACTTACCGTGTCTACAACAACTTCACCCGAAAGGTTGAAGAGACGGTAGATGTGAAGTTTGATGAATCTAATGGCTCGCAAGTAGAGCAATTGCCAATTGATGTAGGAGACAAAGACCCTTCAGAAGCAATTCAAGACTTGTCCATTGGCAAAATTCGTCCAACGGAGGTGAAGGAGAGTACTTCATCCGTCCAAGTGGAAGCTTCTACTTCACGACAAGGTGAACCAAGAATCGACACGGAAGCATCCACAAGTGGGACATACCAAGATGAAGAAAACGAGGAAGTACGTCAAGATGAACATCAACAACCTCCTTCTCCACCACGACAAGAGAACGATGACGTCAACAACGAAGAAGGCCAAGAAGAAGAACAAGATGAAGAAGATGTTCAACAAAGACCCAAGCAAAAGCTCTCACGAGTTCGAGCAAGAATTGCCAAAGATCATCCCGTCGAGCAAATCCTCAATGATATACAAACCGGGAGAATCACTCGCTCAAAAACTCATTTAGATAACTTTTGTGAAAACTATTCATTCATCTCTAGCATTGAACCTATGAAGGTTGAAGAAGCATTGGAAGATCCGGATTGGATAAATGCCATGCATGAAGAGCTACATAATTTTGAGAGAAATCAAGTTTGGACATTGGTCGAGAAGCCCGACAACAACCACAACATCATTGGTACCAAATGGGTGTTTTGCAACAAGCAAGATGAAGATGGACAAGTGGTTCGCAACAAAGCACGTCTCGTTGCCCAAGGGTACACACAAGTCAAAGGTATGGACTATGGTGAGACGTATGCTCTCGTTGCTAGACTTGAGTCCATTCGCATCTTACTTGCCTATGCTAATCACCATAATATCACCTTGTACCAAATGGACATTAAAAGTGCTTTTCTAAATGGTGAAATAGAGGAGGAAGTTTATGTCAAACAACCTCCCGGCTTTATCAACCCTAAGAAACCAAATCATGTTTACAAACTTCACAAAGCTCTTTATGGTCTTAAACAAGCTCCTAGAGCATGGTATAAATGCTTGACCAAGTTCCTTACTACAAGTGGTTTTGAAATTGGTAAAATTGATTCTACTCTTTTTACTAAAAGGGTTAATGGAGAACTATTTGTATGCCAAATTTATGTTGATGATATCATATTTGGTTCAACTAACCCTCTCTTTAGTGAAAAGTTTGGAAAGCTAATGTCAGAGAAGTTTGAGATGTCTATGATGAGTGAACTCAAATTCTTTCTCGGGTTGCAAATCAAGCAAACTAAGGAAGGTACATTTGTCTCTCAAACAAAGTACACCAAGGACTTATTCAAGAAGTTCAATATGCAAGAATGCAAAGGTATGTCTACTGTTGGGGAACGTAGCATAAATTCAAAATTTTCCTACATGTCACCAAGATCAATCTATGGAGAGACCAGCAACGAGGGGAAGGAGAGTGCATCTACATACCCTTGTAGATCGCTAAGCGGAAGCGTTCAAGAGAACGGGGTTGATGGAGTCGTACTCGTCGTGATCCAAATCACCGATGACCAAGTGCCGAACGGACGGCACCTCCGCGTTCAACACACGTACAACCCGGTGACGTCTCCCATGCCTTGATCCAGCAAGGAGAGAGGGAGAGGTTGAGGAAGACTCCATCCAGCAGCAGCACAACGGCGTGGTGGTGATGGAGGAGCGTGACAATCCTGCAGGGCTTCGCCAAGCACCGCGAGATATGAGGAGAAAGAGAGGGAGGGCTGCACCAACAGGCAGAGATCAGATCACGTGTTATGGGCAGCCCCAGGCCTCACTATATATAGGGGAGAGGGAGGAGGGTGCGCCCCCTCTAGGGTTACCATCCCTAGGGGGGCGGCAGCCCTAGATGGGAAAGGGGAGGCGGCCAAGAGGGGAGGGGAGAGGGAGGCGCACCAGGATGGGCCCTAAGGCCCATACCCCCTTAGGGTTTGCCCCCTTTCCACCTCTTAGGCGCCTTGGGCCCTTGTGGGAGGCGCACCAGCCCACTTAGGGGCTGGTCCCTCACCACCCTTGGCCCATGCAAGCCTCCGGGGCATGTGGCCCCACTTGGTGGACCCCCGGGACCCTCCCGGTGGTCCCGGTACGTTACCGATAAGCCCCGAAACCTTTCCGGTGACCAAAACAGGACTTCCCATATATAAATCTTTACCTCCGGACCATTCCGGAACTCCTCGTGACGTCCGGGATCTCATCCGGGACTCCGAACAACATTCGATAACCACATACAAACTTCCTTTATAACCCTAGCATCATCGAACCTTAAGTGTGTAGACCCTATGGGTTCGGGAGACATGCAGACATGACCGAGACGTTCTCCGGCCAATAACCAACAGCGGGATCTAGATACCCATGTTGGCTCCCACATGTTCCACGATGATCTCATCGGAAGAACCATGATGTCAAGGACTTAATCAATCCCGTATACAATTCCCTTTGTCTAGCGGTATTGTACTTGCCCGAGATTCGATCGTCGGTATCCCTATACCTTGTTCAATCTCGTTACCGGCAAGTCTCTTTACTCGTTCCGTAACACATCATCCCGTGATCAACTCCTTGATCACATTGTGCACATTATGATGATGTCCTACCGAGTGGGCCCAGAGATACCTCTCCGTTTACACGGAGTGACAAATCCCAGTCTCGATTCATGCCAACCCAACAGACACTTTCGGAGATACCTGTAGTGCACCTTTATAGTCACCCAGTTACGTTGTGACGTTTGGTACACCCAAAGCATTCCTACGGTATCCGGGAGTTGCACAATCTCATGGTCTAAGGAAATGATACTTGACATTAGAAAAGCTTTAGCATACGAACTACACGATCTTTGTGCTAGGCTTAGGATTGGGTCTTGTCCATCACATCATTCTCCTAATGATGTGATCCCGTTATCAATGACATCCAATGTCCATGGTCAGGAAACCGTAACCATCTATTGATCAACGAGCTAGTCAACTAGAGGCTTACTAGGGACATGGTGTTGTCTATGTATCCACACATGTATCTGAGTTTCCTATCAATACAATTATAGCATGGATAATAAACGATTATCATGAACAAGGAAATATAATAATAACTAATTTATTATTGCCTCTAGGGCATATTTCCAACAGTCTCCCACTTGCACTAGAGTCAATAATCTAGTTCACATCGCCATGTGATTAACACTCACAGGTCACATCGCCATGTGACCAACATCCAAAGAGTTTACTAGAGTCAATAATCTAGTTCACATCACTATGTGATTAACACTCAATGAGTTCTGGGTTTGATCATGTTGCTTGTGAGAGAGGTTTTAGTCAACGGGTCTGAACCTTTCAGATCCGTGTGTGCTTTACAAATCTCTATGTCATCTCCTAGATGTAGCTACCACGTTCTATTTGGAGCTATTCCAAATAACTGTTCTACTTGGAGCTATTCTAAATTGTTGCTCCATTATACATATCCGGTATCTCTACTCAGAGCTATCCGGATAGGTGTTAAGCTTGCATCGACGTAACCCTTTACGACGAACTCTTTTACCACCTCCATAATCGAGAAAATTCCTTAGTCCACTAGTTACTAAGGATAACTTTGACCGCTGTCCTGTGATCCATTCTTGGATCACTCTTGTACCCCTTGACTGACTCATGGCAAGGCACACTTCAGGTGCGGTACACAGCATAGCATACTGTAGAGCCTATGTCTTAAGCATAGGGGACGACCTTCGTCCTTCCTCTTTCTTCTGCCGTGGTCGAGCTTTAAGTCTCAACTTCATACCTTACTACTCAGGCAAGAACTCCTTCTTTGACTGATCCATCTTGAACACCTTCAAGATCATGTCAAGGTATGTGTTCATTTGAAAGTTCCATTAAGCGTTTTGATCTATCCTTATAGATCTTGATGCTCAATGTTCAAGCAGCTTAATCCAGGCTTTCCATTGAAAAACACTTTCCAAATAACCCTATATGCTTTCCAGAAATTCCACGTCATTTCTGATCAACAACATGTCAACAACATATACTCATCAGAAATTCTATAGTGCTCCCACTCACTTCTTTGGAAATACAAGTTTCTCATAAACTTTGTATAAACCCAAAATCTTTGATCATCTCATCAAAGCATACATTCCAACTCCGAGATGCTTACTCCAGTCCTTAGAAGGATTGCTGGAGCTTTGCATACTTATTAGCATCTTTAAGGATTGACAAAACCTTCCGTTTGTATCACATACAACCTTTCCTCAAGAAAATCGTCGAGGAAACAATGTTTTGACATCCTATCTGCAAGATTTCATAAATAATGCAGTAATCGTTAATATAATTCCAACAGACTCTTAGCATCGCTACGAGTGAGAAAGTCTCATCGTAGTCAACTCCTTGAACTTGTCGGAAAACATCTTAACGACAAGTCGAGCTTTCTTAATGGTGATACTTACCATCATTGTCCGTCTTCCTTTTAAAATCCATATGTACCTAACAGCCTTACGACCATCAAGTAGTTCTTCCAAAGTCTACACTTTGTTTTCATACATGGATCCTATCTCGAATTTTATGGCCTCGAGCCATTTATCGGAATCCGGGCCCACCATCGCTTCTCCATAGCTCGTAGGTTCATTGTTGTCTAGCAACATGACTTCCAAGACAGGATTACGTACCAGTCTGAAGTAGTACGCATCCTTGTCATCCCACGAGGTTTGTTAGTGACTTGATCTGAAGTTTCATGATCACTATCATAAGCTTCCACTTCAATTGGTGTAGGTGCCACAGGAACGACTCCCTGTGCTCTGCCACACACTAGTTGAAGAGACGGTTCAATAACCTCATCAAGTCTCCACCATCCTCCCACTCAATTCTTTTGAGAGAAACTTTTCCTCGTGAAAGGACCCGATTCTAGAAACAATCCCTTATTGCTTTCGGATCTGAGACAGGAGGTATACCCAACTGTTTTGGGTGTCCTATGAAGATGCATTTATCCGCTTTGGGTTCGAGCTTATCAGCCTGAAACTTTTTCACATAAGCGTCGCAGCCCCAAACTTTAAGAAATGACAGCTTAGGTTTCTCTAAACCATAGTTCATACTGTGTCATCTCATCGGAATTACGTGGTGCCCTATTTAAAGTGAATGCGGTTGTCTCTAATGCCTAACCCATAAACTATCGTGGTAATTCGATAAGAGACATCATGGTATGCATCATATCCAATAGGGTGCAGTTATGATGTTCGGACACACCATCACACTATGGTGTTCCAGGCTGTATTCGTTGTGAAACAATTTCCACAATGTCTTAATTCTGTGCCAAACTCGTAATTCAGATATTCATCTCTATGATCATATCATAGATCTTTTATCCTCTTGTCACGACGATCTTTCAACTTCACCCTGAAATTACTTGAACCTTTCAATAATTCAGACTTGTGATTCATCAAGTAAATATACTCAACATCTACTCAAATCATCTGTGAAGTAAGAACATAACGATATCCACTACACGCCTCAGCACTCATTGGACTGCACACATCAAAATGTATTACTTCCAACAAGTTGCTTTCCAGTTCCATTTTACTGAAACCGAGGCTTTCAGTCATCTTGCCCATGTGGTATGTTTTGCATGTCTCAAGTGATTCAAGATCAAGTGAGTTCAAACGGTCCATTTGCATGGAGTTTCTTCATGCATATACACCAATAGACATGGTTCGCATGTCTCAAACTTTTCAAAAACGAGTGAGCCCAAAGATCCATCAACATGGAGCTTATTCATGCGTTTTATATCGATATGACTTACGTGGCAGTGCCACAAGTAGGTGGTACTATCATTACTATCTTATATCTTTTGGCATGAACATGTGTATCACTACGATCGAGATTCAACAAACCATTCATTTTGGGTGCAAGACCATTGAAGGTATTATTCAAATAAATAGAATAACCATTATTCTCCTTAAATGAATAATCATATTGCGATAGACATAATCCAATCATGTCTATGCTCAACGCAAACACCAATCTCGATGGTAGAGGGAGCGTACGATATTTGATCAACCTTGGAAATACTTCCAACACATATCGTCATCTCACCTTTAGCTAGTCTCGTTTATTCCGTAGCTTTTATTTCGAGTTACTAACACTTAGCAACCGAACCGGTATCTAATGCCCTGGTGCCACTAGGAGTACTAGTAAAGTACACATCAACACAATGTATATCCAATATACTTCTATCGACCTTGCCAGCCTTCTAATCTACCAAGTATCTAGGGTAATTCTGCTCTAGTGGTTGTTCCCCTTATTACAGAAGCACTTAGTCTCGGGTTTGGGTTCAACCTTGGGTTTCTTCACTAGAGCAGCAGCTGAATTGCCGTTTCATGAAGTATCCCTTTGTTCCCTTGCCCTTCTTGAAACTAGTGGTTTCACCAACCATCAACAATTGATGCTCCTTCTTGATTTCTACTTTCACGGTGTCAAACCTCGCGAATATCTCAAGGATCATCATATATGTCCCTGATATATCATAGTTCATCATGAAGCTCTAGCAGCTTGGTGGTAATGACTTCGGAGAACCATCACTATTTCATCTGGAAGATCAACTCCCACTCGATTCAAGCGATTGTTGTACTCAGACAATCTGAGCACAAGCACAACAATTGAGCTTTTCTCCTTAGTTTGCAGGCTAAGAAAATTGTCGGAGGTCTTATACCTCTTGACGTGGGCACGAGCCTGAAATCCCAATTTTAGCCCTCGAAACATCTCATATGTTTTGCGACGTTTCAAAAACGTCTTCGGTGCCTCAATTCTAAATCGTTTAACTGAACTATCACGTAGTTATCAAAATGTGTATGTCAGATGTTCGCAACATCCACAGACAATGTTCGAGGTTCAGCACACTGAGCGGTGCATTAAGGACATAAGCCTTCTATGAAGCAATGAGGACAATCCTCAGTTTACGGACCTAGTCCGCATAATTGCTACTATCAACTTTCAACTAAAATTTTCTCTAGGAACATATCTAAACAGTAGAACTAAAGCGCGAGCTACGACATAATTTGCGAAGACCTTTTGACTATGTTCAGGATAATTAAGTTCATCTCATGAACTCCCATCAGATAGACATCCCTCTAGTCATCTAAGTGATTACATGATCCGAGTTAACTAGGCCGTGTCTGATCATCACGTGAGACGGACTAGTCAACATCGGTGAACATCTTCATGTTGATCGTATGTACCATACGACTCATGCTCGACCTTTCGGTCTTCTGTGTTCCGAGGCCATGTCTATACACATGCTAGGCTCGTCAAGTCAACCTAAGTGTTTGCATGTGTAAATTTGTCTTACACCCGTTGTATGTGAACGTTTGGATCAAACACCCGATCATCACGTGGTGCATTGAAACAACGAACTGTCGCAACGGTGCATAGTTAGGGGGAACACTTTCTTGAAATTTTAATGAGGGATCATCTTATTTACTACCGTCGTTCTAAGCAAATAAGATGTATAAACATGATAAACATCACATGCAATCAAATAGTGACATGATATGGCCAATATCATATTGCTCCTTTTGATCTCCATCTTCGGGGCTCCATGATCATCATCGTCACCGGCATGACACCATGATCTCCATCATCATGATCTCCATCATCGTGTCTTCATGAAGTTGTCTCATCAACTATTACTTCTACTACTACAGCTAACGGTTAGCAATAAAGTAAAGTAATTACATGACGTTTATGTTGACACGCAGGTCATAAATAAATTAAGACAACTCCTATGGCTCCTGTCGGTTGTCATACTCATCGACATGCAAGTCGTGATTCCTATTACAAGAACATGATCAATCTCATACATCACATATATCATTCATCACATCCTTTTGGCCATATCACATCACATAGCATACCCTGCAAAAACAAGTTAGACGTCCTCTAATTGTTGTTTGCATGTTTTACGTGGCTGCTATGGGTTTCTAGCAAGAACGTTTCTTACCTACGCAAAGACCACAATGTGATATGCCAATTGCTATTTACCCTTCATAAGGATCCTTTTCATCGAATCCGATCCGACTAAAGTGGGAGAGACAGACACCCGCTAGCCGCCTTATGCAACTAGTGCATGTCAGTCGGTGGAACCAGTCTCACGTAAGAGTACGTGTAAGGTCGGTCCGGGCCGCTTCATCCCACAATGCCACCGAATCAAGATACGACTAGTAACGGCAAGCATATTGAACAAAATCAACGCCCACAACTACTTTGTGTTCTACTCGTGCATAGAAACTACGCATAGACCTAGCTCATGATGCCACTATTGGGGAACGTAGCATAAATTCACAATTTTCCTACGTGTCACCAAGATCAATCTATGGAGAGACCGGCAACGAGGGGAAGGAGAGTGCATCTACATACCCTTGTAGATCGCTAAGCGGAAGCATTCAAGAGAACGGGGTTGATGGAGTCGTACTCGTCGTGATCCAAATCACCGATGACCAAGTGCCGAACGGACGGCACCTCCGCGTTCAACACACGTACAGCCCGGTGACTTCTCCCATGCCTTGATCCAGCAAGGAGAGAGGGAGAGGTTGAGGAAGACTCCATCCAGCAGCAGCACAACGGCGTGGTGGTGATGGAGGAGCGTGGCAATCCTGCAGGGCTTCGCCAAGCACCGCGAGATATAAGGAGAAAGAGAGGGAGGGCTGCACCAACAGGCAGAGATCAAATCACGTGTTATGGGCAGCCCCAGGCCTCACTATATATAGGGGAGAGGGAGGAGGGTGCGCCCCCTCTAGGGTTCCCACCCCTAGGGGGCGGCAGCCCTAGATGGGAAAGGGGAGGCGGCCAAGAGGGGAGGGGAGAGGGAGGCGCACTAGGATGGGCCCTAAGGCCCATACCCCCTTAGGGTTTGCCCCCTTTCCACCTCTTAGGCGCCTTGGGCCCTTGTGGGAGGCACACCAGCCCACTTAGGGGCTGGTCCCTCACCACCCTTGGCCCATGCAAGCCTCCGGGGCATGTGGCCCCACTTGGTGGACCCCCGGGACCCTCCCGGTGGTCCCGGTACGTTACTGATAAACCCCGAAACCTTTCCGGTGACCAAAACAGGACTTCCCATATATAAATCTTTACCTCCGGACCATTCCGGAACTCCTCGTGACGTCCGGGATCTCATCCGGGACTCCGAACAACATTCGATAACCACATACAAACTTCCTTTATAACCCTAGCGTCATCGAACCTTAAGTGTGTAGACCCTACGGGTTCGGGAGACATGCAGACATGACCGAGACATTCTCCGGCCAATAACCAACAGCGGGATCTGGATACCCATGTTGGCTCCCACATGTTCCACGATGATCTCATCGGATGAACCACGATGTCAAGGACTTAATCAATCCCGTATACAATTCCCTTTGTCTAGCGGTATTGTACTTGCCCGAGATTCGATCGTCGGTATCCCTATACCTTGTTCAATCTCGTTACCGGCAAGTCTCTTTACTCGTTCCGTAACACATCATCCCGTGATCAACTCCTTGATCACATTGTGCACATTATGATGATGTCCTACCGAGTGGGCCCAGAGATACCTCTCCGTTTACACGGAGTGACAAATCCCAGTCTCGATTCATGCCAACCCAACAGACAGTTTCGGAGATACCTGTAGTGCACCTTTATAGTCACCCAGTTACGTTGTGACGTTTGGTACAACCAAAGCATTCCTACGGTATCCGGGAGTTGCACAATCTCATGGTCTAAGGAAATGATACTTGACATTAGAAAAGCTTTAGCATACGAACTACACGATCTTTGTGCTAGGCTTAGGATTGGGTCTTGTCCATCACATCATTCTCCTAATGATGTGATCCCGTTATCAATGACATCCAATGTCCATGGTCAGGAAACCGTAACCATCTATTGATCAACGAGCTAGTCAACTAGAGGCTTACTAGGGACATGGTGTTGTCTATGTATCCACACATGTATCTGAGTTTCCTATCAATACAATTATAGCATGGATAATAAACGATTATCATGAACAAGGAAATATAATAATAACTAATTTATTATTGCCTCTAGGGCATATTTCCAACATCTACACCCATGCCTACTAGTGGACATAATGATTTAACCAAAGATGGTGAACCGGTTGATCAAAAGGTTTATCGCTCTATGATTGGTTCATTGTTATACCTATGTGCTTCACGTCCCGATATTATGATAAGTGTGTGCATGTGTGCACGATATCAAGTTGCTCCTAAAGATTGTCATCTTAAGGCTGTGAAAAGGATAGTGAGATATTTAATCCATACACCAAATTTTGGCATTTGGTATCCTAAGAGGTCTTCTTTTGATCTTGTTGGCTATTCTGACTCGGATTATGCTGGAGACAAGGTTGATAGAAAGTCCACTTCGGATACTTGTCAATTTCTTGGTAGATCTCTTGTGTCTTGGTCTTCCAAGAAACAAAACTCGGTATCCACACCGCCAAAGCGGAATACATTACCGTTGGTTCATGTTGTGCTCAATTACTTTGGATGACCCAAACTCTTAAAGATTATGGGATTTATGTGAAACATGTTCCACTGCTTTGTGACAATGAAAGTGCTACCAAAATTGGTCATAATCCTGTACAACATTCTCGAACTAAGCATATTGAAGTTCGTCATCATTTCATTCGAGATCATGTTGCTAAGGGTGACATCAATCTTAAGCATGTTCGCACCAACAAACAATTAGCGGATATATTCACTAAACCACTTGATGAGAAAGTGTTTTGCAGGTTGAGAGGAGAATTGAACATCATTGATGCTTCGAACTTGGAGTAGAAACTCCGTTGGATACATGCAAGACATGAGCTTATGACTAATCCATGATGTATCTCTTATGATAACTATCTTATGTCTTGGATATATTTGCACCTTGCATGTTGCCTAACCCATGTAGGTGCTTGGTTGAATCTAATTCCATGAGATTGCGACTCACTCACATCTTGAGAAATCTCTACAAGACCAAGACTCTACACAATAGTGGTTGAAGACAAGGAAGCACAAAACCATTCAAACATATCCTTTGACAAATTCTATGTTAAGCTTGATTGTCATTTTTGGATACACAAGTGCTCTTCCCTGCAAGAACTAACCCATGTAGGTAGATGAACTCAAACTCCAAGTGGTGCTCCTAACTCTTGATGAGCTACATCAACCTTGAGCACCCACACAAGTTCAACTACATGAGCAAGAATGACACCACCACCCAAGGTATGTTATTCCATCTTAGAGAAGCTTTACTCCAAGACATGAGTCAAAGCAACTTAACAAGGTGAGAATACATCAAGATGCTTAAACGAAAAATGGTAACCCCATTTTGAGCTTAAAACGATGAGTATGACCTACGATCAAGTGTCCTCACTTGACTCCTAAGTCAATATACTCTAACATAAGTGACTATGTCACCGCCCAATTCTAGATGAAGTTCTCTTGTGTTCTTTTCTGAGTTATTGCATTTGTCCCTTGCACGTTTGTTTCCTTCTTTTTCAAAAAAAACTTCATCTAGAAACTTTCACTCTTTTCTCTTTGATTTTTGTTCTTTCAGCTACTTTATTGCAAATCTTTGTGAGATCTTACTTGACTAGTGAGCTGAGGTGACAAGTGTTTTTCTCTGTGATGAACTCAGTTTCACCGAATTGCCATTTTCGGTCCAACCGAATCCCTTCGGTACTACCGAAACATGCCACTCGGTGCCACCGATTTCGCAACAGGAAAAATAGTTTGCCACATATTCTATATTTCTTCTGATCCAGCTCCACTCAATGAATCTTGTCCTCTACAAGCATCACAGTTTTATTCCCTGCTTTGTAATGAATCTCAAGGACCAAACCTATTCGACGGATTCCAGGAAAAACCTTCTTGGAAATTGATGTCAAAGGGGGAGAGAGAGATCACATCAAAGCTTATCATCAGGGAGAGAGAGATCACATCAAAAGCTTATCACCTACAAAGGAGAAAATACTAAGGGGGAGAAAATACTCAAGGATCCCATATATTAAGGGGGAGAAAGAAATCTCGATGGGGGAGAGAATACTCAAGGATCCCAGATGCTTGATGTTCAAGAGGAGAGATGCCACATGTCTTTTTGGGGGAACGACATGTTCATATGAACTCATTTGAATTAAGTTCTATTCATATCTTTCAGCCCTGTTTTTCTGTTTCCTATCTTCTCCCAATATCCCATGTAAGATTCACGGGGAGCAAGACACCTAAGGGAAAGAAATCAGTCAAATTCATTGCATATCTTTATTCTTGGGGACATGTTGAATTCATGTGGTACCTTGTACTCACTCTCTACATGTCATCCCAGTCTTGGTATTCTTGTGGTTTCTTTTGTTTTCTCTGGCTAGTGGACGTACCTATGTTATCTAACCTTGTTTGTGCAGGTTCATTCCATCCTAAGCCAACTCAAGACCACAAGGTAAGTATATGCATCAAAATCATGAGTATGAGGAGTTCTTGCTTATGTACATACTATTTGCAAGAAGGACTCATGAGCATGAAGGTATTTTCCTTGATAATCTTTTGCTCTGATGCATATGGCCAAGATGCATGTAACACATTGCCTACTCTGTCATGGTTATGCTCTCACATGTCTCTACATTTCATATTTACATGAGTGCATACATGTAGGGGGAGCCTATGCTTGTTAAATGTCCTTCCAAAGCTTTACTTGTTGTTCTTTATATCTTTATCTAAAGCTTTGATGTATGTTGCCATCAATTACCAAAAAGGGGGAGATTGAAAGCACAAGTGCTCCCTAGGTGGTTTTGATAATTGATGACAACATATCTCTTGTTGGACTAACATTTCGATCTAGCATGTTTCAGATAAGTTCAACAATGGAGTGGCATGGACTAAAGGTTGTGGGAACTCCTTCAAGATGCTAAGGACAAAGGATTGGCTAAAGCTTCAAGCTCAAGACTCATCATTTTACATTTAGTGATCCAAGATCACATTGAGTCTTTAGGAAAAGCCAATACTATCAAGGAGGGATGAGGTGTTGCTTAATGAGCCTCTTGCTTCATGTGCTTAGTGATATGCTCCAAAACCCTCAGCTACTTTCCCACTTCCACAAATGACCTAAACCCTAAGCCAAACTCGGTCCTACCGATTCTTCCTATCCGGCGCCACCGTGTTTCACTTGTCATAAGCCACTGCCAAACCCTAATCAGTTCGGTCTCACCGATGGGATCTCGGTCTCACTGAGATGGGCTTGCAAACTCTCTGTTACCCATTGCAATATTCTCGGTCCCACCGAGATATGCAATCGGTTCCACCGAGTTTTGCTTGGCCAAATCTCAGTCTCACTTATTACCCAAATCGATCCCACCGAGTTTGAGTAATCGGTCAAACCGATTTTTGGATTTACCCTAACCATAGCACATCGGTCCCACCGAGTTGATCTAGTCGGTCCCACCGAAATCTCTAACGGTCACTAGGTTTACATTTTCGGTCCGACCGAGTTTGTTGATTCGGTCCCACCGAGATTGGAAAACTGTGTGTAACGGTTGGATTTTGTGTGGAGGCTATATATACCCCTCCACCTCCTCTTCATTCGAAGAGAGAGCTATCAGAACGCATACACCATTCCAACTCATATATTCTGAGAGAGAACCACCTACTCATGTGTTGAGATCAAGATATTCCATTCCTACCATATGAATCTTGATCTCTAGCCTTCCCAAGTTGCTTTCCACTCAAATCTTCTTTCCACCAAATCCAAATCCTATGAGAGAGAGTTGAGTGTTGGGGAGACTATCATTTGAAGCACAAGAGCAAGGAGTTCATTACCTACACACCATTTGTTACTTCTTGGAGAGTGGTGTCTCCTAGATTGGCTAGGTGTCACTTGGGAGCCTCCGACAAGATTGTGGAGTTGAACCAAGGAGTTTGTAAGGGCAAGGAGATCGCCTACTTCGTGAAGATCTACCACTAGTGAGGCAAGTCCTGTGTGGGCGATGGCCATGGTGGGATAGACAAGGTTGCTTCTTCATGGACCCTTTGTGGGTGGTTGCTTATTCGTGGACCCTTCGTGGGTGGAGCCCTGTGTGGACTCGTGCAACCATTACCCTTTGTGGGTGGAGCCCTGTGTGGACTCTCGCAACCGTTACCCTTTGTGGGTTGAAGTCTCCATCAACGTGGATGTAGGATAGCACCACCTATCCGAACCACGGGAAAAACATTCGTGTCTCAAATTGCGTTTGATCTCTCCAAACCCTTCCCTTTACATTCTTGCAAGTTGCATGCTTTACATTCCGCTGCTCATACACTCTTTGCATGCTTGCTTGATATGTATTGTGTGTGTTGAAATTGTGCCTAAACTCCACTTAAACCGAAAAAGCTTAAAAATTGCAACTTTAGCATTAAGTGTCTAATCACCCCCCTCTAGACACATCTACTTCTAGATCCTACATTACTTTATTTTATCACTGGTACTAGCTATTGTTGGGTTTCGTAGTAATTTCAAAAAATTTCCTACGCACACACAAGATCATGGTGATGCATAGCAACGAGAGGGGGAGAGTGTGATCTACGTACCCTTATGGATCGACAACGGAAGTGTTAACTTGGTTGATGTAGTCGTACGTCTCCACGGCCCGACCGATCAAGCACCGAAACTACGGCACCTCCGAGTTCTAGCACACGTACAGCTCGATGACGATCCCCGGACTTCGATCCAGCAAAGTGTCGGGGAAGAGTTCCGTCAGCACGACGGTGTGGTGACGATCTTGATGTACTACCGTCGCAGGGCTTCGCCTAAGCACCGCTACAATATTATCGAGGACTATGGTGGAAGGGGGCACCGCACACGGCTAAGAATATGATCATGTGGATCAACTTGTGTGTCTAGGGGTGCCCCTTGCCTCCGTATATAAAGGATCCAAGGGGGGGTGCGGCCGTCCCTAGTAGGAGGCGCACAGGAGGAGTCCTACTCCTACCGGGAGTAGGACTCCCCTCCCTTTCCTTGTCCAAGTAGGAGAGGGGGAAGGAGAAAAGGAAAAGGGGGGGCGCCGCCCCTCCCTCCTTGTCCAATTCGGACTAGGGGGAGAGGGGGCGCGCGGCCTGCCCTGGCAGCCCCTTCCTCTTCTCCACTTTAGGCCCATGAGGCCCATTAACCCCCCGGGGGTTCCGGTAACCCCCCGGTGCTCCGGTTTTATCCGAAACTTCCCCGGAACACTTCCGATGTCCGAATATAGCCGTCCAATATATCAATCTTTATGTCTCGACCATTTCGAGACTCCTCGTCATGTCCGTGATCACATCCGGGACTCCGAACTAACTTCGGTACATCAAAACTCATAAACTCATAATATAACTGTCATCGAAACCTTAAGCGTGCGGACCCTACGGGTTCGAGAACAATGTATACATGACCGAGACACGTCTCCGGTCAATAACCAATAGCGGAACCTGGATGCTCATATTGGCTCCTACACATTCTACGAAGATCTTTTATCGGTCAGACCGCATAACAACATAAGTTGTTCCCTTTGTTCATCCGTATGTTACTTGCCCGAGATTCGATCGTTGGTATCCTATACCTAGTTCAATCTCGTTACCGGAAAGTCTCTTTACTCGTTCTGTAATACATCATCCCGCAACTAACTCATTAGTTGCAATGCTTGCAAGGCTTAAGTGATGTGCATTACCGAGAGGGCCCAGAGATACCTCTCCGACAATCGGAGTGACAAATCCTAATCTCGAAATACGCCAACCCAACATGTACCTTTGGAGACACCTGTAGAGCTCCTTTATAATCACCCAGTTATGTTGTGACGTTTGGTAGCACACAAAGTGTTCCTCTGGCAAACGGGAGTTGCATAATCTCATAGTCATAGGAACATGTATAAGTCATGAAGAAAGCAATAGCAACATACTAAACGATCGGGTGCTAAGATAATGGAATGGGTCATGTCAATCAGATCATTCAACTAATGATGTGATCCTGTTAATCAAATGACAACTCTTTGTCCATGGTTAGGAAACATAACCATCTTTGATTAACAAGCTAGTCTAGTAGAGGCATACTAGTGACACTCTGTTTGTCTATGTATTCACACATGTATTATGTTTCCGGTTAATACAATTCTAGCATGAATAATAAACTTTTATCATGATATAAGGAAATAAATAATAACTTTATTATTGCCTCTAGGGCATATTTCCTTCAGTCTCCCACTTGTACTAGAGTCAATAATCTAGATTACACAGTGATGATTCTAACACCCATGGAGCCTTGGTGCTGATCATGTTTTGCTCGTGGAAGAGGCTTAGTCAACGGGTCTGCAACATTCAGATCCATATGTATCTTGCAAATCTCTATGTCTCCCACCTGGACTAGATCCTGGATGGAATTGAAGCGTCTCTTGATGTGCTTGGTTCTCTTGTGAAATCTGGATTCCTTCGCCAAGGCAATTGCACCAGTATTGTCACAAAAGATTTTCATTGGACCCGATGCACTAGGTATGACACCTAGATCGGATATGAACTCCTTCATCCAGACTCCTTCATTTGCTGCTTCCGAAGCAGCTATGTATTCCGCTTCACACGTAGATCCCGCCACGACGCTTTGTTTAGAACTGCACCAACTGACAGCTCCACCGTTTAATGTAAACATGTATCCGGTTTGCGATTTAGAATTGTCCGGATCAGTGTCAAAGCTTGCATCAACGTAACCGTTTAAGATGAGCTCTTTGTCACCTCCATATATGAGAAACATATCCTTAGTCCTTTTCAGGTACTTCAGGATGTTCTTGACCCCTGTCCAGTGATCCACTCCTGGATTACTTTGGTACCTCCCTGCTAGACTTATAGCAAGGCACACATCAGGTCTGGTACACAGCATTGCATACATGATAGAGCCTATGGCTGAAGCATAGGGAACATCTTTCATCTTCTCTCTATCTTCTGCAGTGGTTGGGCATTGAGTCCGACTCAACTTCACACCTTGTAACACAGGCAAGAACCCTTTCTTTGCTTGATCCATTTTAAACTTCTTCAAAATCTTGTCAAGGTATGTGCTTTGTGAAAGTCCAATTAAACGTCTCGATCTATCTCTATAGATCCTTATGCCTAATATGTATGCAGCTTCACCGAGGTCTTTCATTGAAAAACTCTTATTCAAGTATCCCTTTATGCTATCCAGAAATTCTATATCATTTCCAATCAGTAATATGTCATCCACATATAATATCAGAAATGCTACAGAGCTCCCACTCACTTTCTTGTAAATACAAGCTTCTCCAAAAGTCTGTATAAAACCAAATGCTTTGATCACACTATCAAAGCGTTTATTCAAACTCCGAGAGGCTTGCACCAGTCCATAAATGGATCGCTGGAGCTTGCACACTTTGTTAGCTCCCTTTGGATCGACAAAACCTTCCGATTGCATCATATACAACTCTTCTTCCAGAAATCCATTCAGAAATGCAGTTTTGACATCCATCTGCCAAATTTCATAATCATAAAATGCGGCAATTGCTAACATGATTCGGACAGACTTAAGCATCACTACGGGTGAGAAGGTCTCATCGTAGTCGATCCCTTGAACTTGCCGAAACCCTTTTGTGACAAGTCGAGCTTTGTAGATAGTAATATTACCGTCGGCGTCAGTCTTCTTCTTGAAGATCCATTTATTCTCAATTGCTTGCCAATCATTGGGCAAGTCAACCAAAGTCCATACTTTGTTCTC
Organism: Triticum aestivum; assembly: GCF_018294505.1. Classification (NCBI taxonomy): domain Eukaryota; kingdom Viridiplantae; phylum Streptophyta; class Magnoliopsida; order Poales; family Poaceae; genus Triticum; species Triticum aestivum. The sequence continues at coordinate 534,346,511 of NC_057809.1, read as the reverse complement.
ATACATGGATCCCATCTCAGATTGCATGGCTTCAAGCCATTTTGCAGAATCTGGGCTCACCATCGCTTCTTCATAGTTCGTAGGTTCATCATGATCTAGTAGCATGACTTCCAGAACAGGATTACCGTACCACTCTGGTGCGGATCTCACTCTGGTTGATCTACGAGGTTCGGTAGTATCTTGTTCTGAAGTTTCATGATCATTATCATTTAGCTTCCTCACTAATTGGTGTAGGTGTCACAGAAATAGTTTTCTGTGATGCACTACTTTCCAATAAGGGAGCACGTACAGTTACCTCGTCAAGTTCTACTTTCCTCCCACTCACTTCTTTCGAGAGAAACTGCTTCTCTAGAAAGTTTCCGAACTTAGCAACAAAAGTCTTGCTTTCGGATCTGTGATAGAAGGTGTATCCAATAGTCTCCTTTGGATATCCTATGAAGACACATTTCTCCGATTTGGGTTCGAGCTTATCAGGTTGAAGCTTTTTCACATAAGCATCGCAGCCCCAAACTTTCAGAAACGACAACTTTGGTTTCTTGCCAAACCATAGTTCATAAGGCGTCGTCTCAACGGATTTTCATGGTGCTCTATTTAACGTGAATGCAGCTGTCTCTAATGCATGATCCCAAAACGATATTGGTAAATCCGTAAGAAACATCATAGATTGTACTATATCCAATAAAGTACGGTTATGACGTTCGAACACACCATTATGCTGTGGTGTTCCAGGTGGCATGAATCTGTGAAACTATTCCACATTGTTTTAATTGAAGACCAAACTCGTAACTCAAATATTTGTCTCCGCGATCAGATCGTAGAAACCTTATTTTCTTGTTACGATGATTTTCCACTTCACTCTGAAACTCTTTGAACTTTTCAAATGTTTCAGACTTATGTTTCATCAAGTAGATATACCCATATCTGCTCAAATCATCTGTGAAGGTCAGAAAATAATGATACCCTCCGCGAGCCTTAACACTCATCGGATCGCATACATCAGTATATATTTATTTCCAATAAGTCAGTTGCTCGCTCCATTGTTCCGGAGAACGGCGTTTTAGTCATCTTGCCCATGAGGCATGGTTCGCAAGCATCAAGTGATTCATAATCAAGTGATTCCAAAAACCCATCAGCATGGAGTTTCTTCATGCGCTTTACACCAATATGACCTAAACGGCAGTGCCACAAATAAGTTGCACTATCATTATTAATTTTGCATCTTTTGGTTTCAATATTACGATTATGTGTATCACTACGATCGAGATCCAACGAACTATTTTCATTGGGTGTGTAACCATATAAGGTTTTATTCATGTAAACAGAATAACAATTTATTCTCTTACTTAAATGAATAACCGTATTACAATAAACATGATCAAATCATATTCATGCTCAACGCAAACACCAAATAACACTTATTCAGGTTCAACACTAATCCCGAAAGTATAGGGAGTGTGCGATGATGATCATATCAATCTTGGAACCACTTCCAACACACATCGTCACTTCACCCTTAACTAGTCTCTATTTATTCTGCAACTCCCATTTCGACTTACTAATCTTAGCAACTGAACTAGTATCAAATACTGAGGGGTTGCTATAAACACTAGTAAAGTACACATCAATAACATGTATATCAAATATACTTATGTTCACTTTGCCATCCTTCTTATCTGCCAATCACTTGGGGTAGTTCCACTTCCAGTGACCAATCCCTTTGCAGTAGAAACACTTAGTCTTAGGCTTAGGACCAGACTTGGGCTTCTTCACTTGAGCAGAAACTTGCTTGTTGTTCTTCCTGAAGTTCCCCTTCTTCCCTCTGCCCTTTTCTTGAAACTAGTGGTCTTGTCTACCATCAACACTTGATGTTTTTCTCAATTTCTACCTTCGTCAATTTCCGCATTACGAAGAGCTTGGGAATCGTTTCCGTTATCCCTTGCATATCATAGTTCATCACGAAGTTCTACTAACTTGGTGATGATGACTAGAGAATTCTGTCAATCACTATCTTATCTTGGAAGATTAACTCCCACTTGATTCAAGCGATTGTAGTACTCAGACAATCTGAGCACATGCTCACTAGTTGAGCGATTCTCCTCCATGTTTTAGCTATAGAACTTGTTGGAAACTTCATATCTCTCAACTCGGGTATTTGCTTGAAATATTAACTTCAACTCCTGGAACATCTCATATGCTCCATGACGTTCAAAACGTCTTTGAAGTCCCGATTCTAAGCCATTAACCATGGTGCACTAAACTATCAAGTAGTCATCATATTGAGCTAGCCAAACGTTCATAACGTCTGCATCTGCTCCTGCAATAGGTCCGTCACCTAGCGGTGCATCAAGGACATAATTCTTCTGTGCAGCAATGAGGATAAAACTCCGATCACGGATCCAATCCGCATCATTGCTACTAACATCTTTCAACACAATTTTCTCTAGGAACATATCAAAATAAACACAGGGAAGCAAAAACGCGAGCTATTGATCTACAACATAATTTGCAAAATACTACCAGGACTAAGTTCATGATAAATTTAGGTTCAATTAATCATATTACTTAAAGAACTCCCACTTAGATAGACATCCCTCTAATCCTCTAAGTGATTACGTGATCCAAATCAACTAAACCATGTCCGATCATCACGTGAGATGGAGTAGTTTCATTGGTGAACATCACTATGTTGATCACATCTACTATATGATTCACGCTCGACCTTTCGGTCTCCGTGTTCCGAGGCCATATCTGTATATGCTTGGCTCGTCAAGTATAACCTGAGTATTCCGCGTGTGCAACTGTTTTGCACCCGTTGTATTTGAACGTAGAGCCTATCACACCCGATCATCACGTGGTGTCTCAGCACGAAGAACTTTCGCAACGGTGCATACTCAGGGAGAACACTTCTTGATAATTTAGTGAGAGATCATCTTATAATGCTACCGTCAATCAAAGCAAGATAAGATGCATAAAAGATAAACATCACATGCAATCAATATAAGTGATATGATATGGCCATCATCATCTTGTGCTTGTGATCTCCATCTCCGAAGCACCGTCGTGATCACCATCGTCACCGGCGCGACACCTTGATCTCCATCGTAGCATCGTTGTCGTCTCGCCAATCTTATGCTTCCACGACTATCGCTACCGCTTAGTGATAAAGTAAAGCATTACAGCGCGATTGCATTGCATACAATAAAGCGACAACCATATGGCTCCTGCCAGTTGCCGATAACTTGGTTACAAAACATGATCATCTCATACAATAAAATTTAGCATCATGTCTTGACCATATCACATCACAACATGCCCTGCAAAAACAAGTTAGACGTCCTCTACTTTGTTGTTGCATGTTTTACGTGGCTGCTACGGGCTTAAGCAAGAACCAATCTTACCTACGCATCAAAACCACAACGATAGTTTGTCAAGTTAGTGCTGTTTTAACCTTCGCAAGGACCGGGCGTAGCCACACTCGGTTCAACTAAAGTTGGAGAAACTGTCACCCGCAAGCCACCTATGTGCAAAGCACGTCGGGAGAATCGGTCTCGCGTAAGCGTACGCGTAATGTTGGTCCGGGCCGCTTCGTCCAACAATACCGCCGAACCAAAGTATGACATGCTGGTAAGCAGTATGACTTATATCGCCCACAACTCACTTGTGTTCTACTCGTGCATATAACATCAACATATAAAACCTAGGCTCGGATGCCACTGTTGGGATTTCGTAGTAATTTCAAAAAAAATCCTACGCACACGCAAGATCATGGTGATGCATAGCAACGAGAGGGGGAGAGTGTGATCTACGTACCCTTGTAGATCGACAACGGAAGCGTTAACTTGGTTGATGTAGTCGTATGTCTCCACGGCCCAACCGATCAAGCACCGAAACTACGACACCTCCGAGTTCTAGCACACGTACAACTCGATGACGATCCCCGGACTTCGATCCAGCAAAGTGTCGGGGAAGAGTTCCATCAGCACGACGGCGTGGTGACGATCTTGATATACTACCGTCACAGGGCTTCGCCTAAGCACCGCTACAATATTATCGAGGACTATGGTGGAAGGGGGCACCGCACACGGCTAAGAATATGATCATGTGGATCAACTTGTGTGTCTAGGGGTGCCCCTTGCCTCCGTATATAAAGGATCCAAGGGGGGTGCGGCCGGCCCTAGTAGGAGGCGCGCAGGAGGAGTCCTACTCCTATCGGGAGTAGGACTCCCCTCCCTTTCCTTGTCCAAGTAGGAGAGGGGGAAGGAGAGAAGGAAAAGGGGGGGGGGGCGCCCCTCCCTCCTTGTCCAATTCGGACTAGGGGGAGAGGGGGCGCGTGGCCTGCCCTGGCAGCCCCTTCCTCTTCTCCACTTTAGGCCCATGAGGCCCATTAACCCCCCGGGGGTTCCGGTAACCCCCCGGTGCTCCGGTTTTATCCGAAACTTCCCCGGAACACTTCCGGTGTCCGAATATAGCCATCCAATATATCAATCTTTATGTCTCGACCATTTCGAGACTCCTCGTCATGTCCGTGCTCACATCCAGGACTCCAAACTAACTTCGGTACATCAAAACTCATAAACTCATAATATAACTGTCATCGAAACCTTAAGCGTGCGGACCCTACGGGTTCGAGAACAATGTAGACATGACCGAGGCACGTCTCCGGTCAATAACCAATAGTGGAACCTGGATGCTCATATTGGCTCCTACATATTCTATGAAGATCTTTTATCGGTCAGACCGCATAACAACATAAGTTGTTCCCTTTGTCATCCGTATGTTACTTGCCCGAGATTCGATCGTCGGTATCCTATACCTAGTTCAATCTTGTCGGCAAGTCTCTTTACTCGTTATGTAATACATCATCCCGCAACTAACTCATTAGTTGCAATGCTTGCAAGGCTTAAGTGATGTGCATTACCGAGAGGGCCCAGAGATACCTCTCCGACAATCGGAGTGACAAATCCTAATCTCGAAATACGCCAACCCAACATGTACCTTTGGAGACACCTGTAGAGCTCCTTTATAATCACCCAGTTACTTGTGACGTTTGGTAGCACACAAAGTGTTCCTCTGGCAAACGGGAGTTGCAGAATCTCGTAGTCATAGGAACATGTATAAGTCATGAATAAAGCAATAGCAACATACTAAACGATCGGGTGCTAAGCTAATGGAATGGGTTATGTCAATCAGATCATTCAACTAATGATGTGATCCTGTTAATCAAATGACAACTCTTTGTCCATGGTTAGGAAACATAACCATCTTTGACTAACAAGCTAGTCTAGTAGAGGCATACTAGTGACACTCTGTTTGTCTATGTATTCACACATGTATTATGTTTCTGGTTAATACAATTCTAGCATGAATAATAAACTTTTATCATGATATAAGGAAATAAATAATAACTTTATTATTGCCTCTAGGGCATATTTCCTTCAGCTATGCCAAAACATTGCTTCAAATTATTAGTGACATTAGATTAAGATGCAAAAAACGATATCATTATTGCATTCTCATAGCAGTGCCGAAATAGTAGCACAAGATTACTAGCCGAATTCAGAGTCAAAATCAACAAAAAAGGAACGTACCCAATCATGGGAATCATAACTGCAGACAATGCGATTGTAGACCGGTTGACACTAGTCACCAACATGGATGATTCAATTCATGCGATCTTTTTGTGCAGTTCACCTAAAATGAAGCAATGTTTGCATCATGCAGTTAGCAAGAAGTACTTGGTCCCATGAGCTGACAGCTAGCAAGAATCACTAAAATTGAGCAACATTGAGGTTGTTTGTCATGCTCATGGAAGGTGCAACTATACTTTACTTATGTTTTTGTGTAGTTCCGCTAAAAGCAAGTGCCATTGTGGTGACGGTTATGACTAATCTTGCAAAGGCTAATAAACTGTTGCACGAGATAATCGATAGAGTTAGACGAAGAGGTTAGGAACTCCAATACTCCTTTGTGCAGTTCCACTAAAATTGAGAGACGTTGCCCATGTGACATTTTAATAGAATTGCATAAGACACTTTAAAAAAACAAAATGTGTTTTGTATAGGGTTAAGGATTTACCCGGTGTGAGATATCGCATTATTCGAGGAACCCTAGATGTTGTCGCAGTAAAGAATCGTCAACAAGGGCGTTCTAGTGCGTTGTAGATTCTTATCCAAGACTTGTATCATTTGATGATGCCATGTGAATCGCTAGAAACATGTGAAGTGTATGGCTAACCCAATAACGAAAGTTTCGTAAGGGGACTGGAGCAGGCTACCATGAGACAAAAGATCCTCTTTCTAAAGAGATTCGATTCGGAACTCTTATATGTCCAAGGTCAATATGGAAATTCTTTCAGAGGTTTTCCCTTACTTTGTCCGTGTCAACAAACAATTCGAAATACCTCGACTTTTTCAGAACAGGTCCGAGTCAAATAGCAGCAAAGAAAAATAGAGTACGTTATAAGAAATTAATCGGTCAGTTGAATATTCGGGAGCAGTAATTTAATCGTTCAAATTTTTTTCTTGTTTTATTATTTTTTAGTAGTCTTATAGTAGTCTTAGATTTTTCATTTTGATGAGCCTCGCTTTGAGGAATTCATGGAATAATCCATTTTCATGGAATAATGAATTAAGGAAGAAAGGATATGAGTCTACCGCTTACAAGAAAAGATCTCATGATAGTCAATATGGGCCCTCAACACCCATCAATGCATGGTGTTCTTCGACGTTCACCAAATGGTCACAATAGCAACGAGGTGAAATGGATATCCCTATCTGCACAAAAAGATAGAAAAATAATAATTACTAGTCAATAACAAGATATGAAACATGCACGAAATGAAAAGAAGTATCTTCCTTATCTTCATGGCAATCGTGTAAGGACAGTAGAAACTTTTAAGCGGCACCATTGTTTCATATTACCGGAAACATTATGATAAACAATGACATCGATCAAATATGTCATTACTTTAATGGTGGCATTGCTTTATTTTACGGCTACATTAGATTAACAGCAGCTAAAGAGTTAGTATAAGGGCATGGGACAGTGGGGACACTAGGACATTCACCAACGTACAAAAGCAACTTACTTATCATAATGGAAAATATATCAGGAGAGTATCATTTGTAAAACAGTTTAATTACATCATATTACTAGAGGCATTAGACTAACAATTACATTGGTTAGACATGTCCTTACTTTAACAATTGGATTGCTTCATTTTACAATCGTCATTACATTAACAGCAACAAAAAATTGGTATAAGGGCATGCGACAGTGGACGCATCAGCACCATGTACCTAGAAGGAGGCATAATGTGGTGAGGCCAAGTTTGTTGCCCCGAGCAACAAACATCCAATCAATAATAGATCTCTTTAACCACCTTTTACTATGTGAGGACATCAAATCTAATCCTGGACATACTCTTTTGACTTGTCCCCCAGCCGCTACTTTATTTCCTTTTTCAACCAATAATAGATATGTTCCTTATCTAGTTTGTACTGCGTTTTTTCCTTTATTTTCCTTTTCAATCAAGAGACCGGTTGGGTAGCTAGTCTCTACTACTCCCCCCTTTATTACCTCTTTGAATCAAGTCCTAGATTCATGCTACAACTCCCCTCCTTTCTTCCCTGTTTGAACCAAGTCATAGATTCGACTATATGAAGTAGCTTTACCTCTAATAGTAGTAAAAATTTAGGTGGCTCCACCTGCATACATGTGAGGAGATGGACCATTAGCGCAAGGCCATTTTTGAAGGAAGTTATACCTGAGGGTTGTCAGGATGTGGCTAGGAGGGCGGCGGGAGGCCAGATCTGGCCACAATACGGCAGGGAGAAAGAAGGGGTCGGAGGCCCTCCCGAGCCGGTGCTGTGTCGGAGAGAATGGCACGGGTAACCGATCGGGACGCGTCGGGAGTTGTCTGACTCCTCCCTTGCCACTGACTACTGTATGAACGATGCACCTACTCTCCTACCCGGTCCGAAGGGATCTGGCCGGATCTGTGACCAGTGGTGAGCAGAGAGAGTGTGTGACCACCGCTGCCTTGTTTAGATCTGGAGAGGGTGAGAGAGTGAAGAGAGCAACCCTAAAGAAAGTGTTGAGGCTCTTGCCTATATAGTTAGTGGAGTGAATTTATTTTTCTCTCCATAATAATCGTTTCAATTTGTGTACGTGACATTGAAAAAAAGAATCTCTATTTAACGTTATAGTACTACAATGAACAAAACTCCACGGCATCCAGGAGTACCCGTAGTATTATTCACTTGTGGACCCCGGCCCTCCATTCATTGAACAAACACACGAGTAGAGAACAAACAAGCTTGAACTCTTTTAGCTTTGAGATATCGATGGTACCCTTTGACCACATTGCATCAATGTACTCAGTACTTTGAAGTTGACGTAATGCGTGGCTTCTGCAGTTCACATCTAAATGCAGGAATACCATACATTTTGTTTGATAACTACCCTGTACGTATAAACACATGCACAGTTTACATTCCGAATCGCTAGCTAGAGCTTGAATTGTATTTGTTTTCAACACAGAGTGGAATCAAAATTTTGAACTCATGATCTTAGCGTTTGCAAAAAAATGTAAAGAGCCACCAATCTTTGTTCTACTTTTGATCATACTACGACATATGCAACCCTTTCGTGAAAATGGCCAGATCTATTATAAAAAGTTCACCAGGAGTACTACAAAGCATCTCAAACATAATAAAACTACATCGAGATTCCGAGACCACCGAACAATCTACTGCCGTCAGATTGAGTTGTCGACGCACCGTTGTTGCCGCCATCTTACCTGAGCTGGCTTGACTTCGTCGATAATAGTTGGGAAGTCTTCATGCACGTAACCCTAAGGAGCAGGGAGCCAAAGCCATAGTGGTCGTAATTGATCTGAAGCACCTAATTGATATAACACAAAACTTTGCCACACGACAAGAAACCCTAACCTCACCTCCCCAAGGAGAAAACATGAATCTACACCGGAGTTTCGTCGACTATGTTTCGATGAGGATCCATGGTGCAAACCATCGATACAAAATTATATTTAAAAGTCGAGGATGGGCCTTTTCACGCGCGCTATTCGTGGTAGTTTTGCCTAGTCGGCTTGACAGAGAGGCAAGGAGGGTGAGTGAGTAGTGGATTCAACTTACTACTGGAAGATGGGGCTGTGTGATTTGACGGCTTGTTACGGTTGGAAAGGTGGGACCTTATGATTTTACTACTAATTATAGTCGTTATTACTGTGGCGCCACGACCGGGGTGAAGCTCCCCTTCCATTCCCCACTCTAATCTGGTGCATGACACATCGACTCGGATGCTGGATGTCCCACATGTCAGCGAAAGGAAGAATAATTGTCGCGGACAACGTAACAAGGAGCAAAGAACCGTGCCGTATACTCTAGTTTAGCACTGGAGTACTAGTATATGTCGGAGGAGTGCGAAACATGGCAGCCTAGTGAACCAGCAGGTGATAAAAAACAATATACTACAGTCCAGCCTTTAGCATGTAAAAACACGTCACTGCTTCCTCCTCCTCTCGGTTTATCGCCATTAGCGGAGCAAGAGCGTCGTCGCAGCTTAGCTAGTACAATACATAGGATCCTATTCCATAGGAATTTTTTCTATGTAATATTTTCTACTCCTCTCCAACCTTTTTTCACAATTCCTTTATTTTTCCTGTGGCTTTGAACACTCTTTGCTAATCCTATTGATTTAGCACTCCAGTCCCATACTTTCTCCATTCCTATATTTTCAGTATCCTGGTAATCAAAGAGGCCCTTAGGCTGCTCCCAATACACCGATGCTTAGATGAGGCGCTACACACATTAAATAGCTTAGTAAGGTCATGTACAATGCTAGGTGCTTAGGGAGATGCTTAGAAAAATAAACTGGATTTTCAAAAGCACTGGTGTCTATTTCTATAGGAAAGACGTCTATGGCCTTATACAATGCTAGGTGCTTAGGGAGGTGCTTAAAAAATAACCGGATTTTCTGAAGCACTAGTGCCTATTTTTATTAGAGAGACACCTAATTAAGCGTCTACTCTATATAAATAAGCACCAATGCGTAAAGAAAGCTTGATTTATTTATTTAAGCACCTCTCCTAAGCACCTTGCATTATACAAGGCCTAATTAAGCGTCTACCATGTACACATAAGTACCGATGCTTAAGAAAAATCTGGTTTATTTCCATAAGCACCTTGCATTGTACAATGCATAGATGTTTAGCTTCTTGTAGTTAAGCTTTCTTCCTTTAATGATTTGGCAACTAAACTTCTTCATGCATTGGTGGGTTTCTTTCATTTAAATGTGTTGCCTAGGTTCATGTGTTTGGCATTATTTCTTCCTAGGGTCACCGCACTCATCTTTCTCATCTTAATTAACTTGTCACATCGGATTTTTTTTGCCTACATGGTAGGCTTAGCACATGTATAAGGTGGAGCACTGGTACGGGCCTATTGGTTTAGGCCCGGTCATTTTTTCAATGAAATATGTCCAAAATGTAATGAATGTGCTCCGGTTTCTATGAAAATTATCCGATTTGCATGTAGTAATTTATTTATTTATTCTTTTGCCGGGGGGAGGGGGTCGCATGTAATTGGCCTGATTTGAAATGTACGCCGGCATGGTTGGATGGCCCGCTCCCGCATCACTGTCCGAGGACTCGTCTGTATCGCTTGGCACTCAGCGTTTGGAGATGCCCCGAGTGCTTGCACGTGGATCTAGATGCTCTATGTCCCACATGTCGGCGAAAGGAAGCACGTAGAAATATTTCGGCGACTGCGGAGCCGAGGAGTACATCTCAGCAAAGAGGAAAAATGCATGAAAAATATGTACTATGAAGCGTATCTGTGGTTCGAACATGAGACCTAAAGTGATGATAGTTATAGGTCGCACACACCCAACTAGTGGTACTAGTATGTACGAGTACAAACGAGTACGGAGTACTCTTGCTCTATCAACACGAGTCCCATCTGACAACGGCATCCATTCTACAACTAGCTCTTCTCCCTCCTTGTTTCTCTCTTCTAATTCTAATTCAGCTGACGCGCGGAGGGCGGGGTGGTGATTTGCCGATTGTCAGTTTGTTCAACTGCGATCCCACATGACAGTGAAAATGCTAGACAACACGCGTTCTCTAGATTGAGCGGCATGCCGGGCTGACCGAGGAGTACTCCCAACTGTGTGGGGGTGCGTCGCGAACGCGACAAGCTTTTTCTTTTAAACTTGTAAAAAATGTTAACATTTGGTTATGCTTCTGCTCCTTGGCATGATAGACCGATGGAAACAATGATTAAAAATGCCAGGGCGGGGATTCCCGCGCAATAAGTGGGGGAGTTTGCCAGTTTGGTGCATTGTTGGTTTTCTCACATCGGGCCCACATGTCAGTGATAATATGCCAAGCCCATGCGTGCTGAGCGGCGGGCCGAAACGACAGTGTGGGGTGCGACGCGAACGGGACAGGCGTGTTGTACTTGTTCCACTTTCTCATTTTGAACATGTGACGTGCAACGCTTAGTTTTGAATTTATAAGTTTGGTTGTCGCGCCCATATATATAATATAGTTTGGTAGGTTGGGTCATGCATCATACGTAATTTTGAAACAACCAGTACAACTACACAAACATGTAAACATACAACATAAAAGGAGGGTCACATTACTAGTTGGCATCAAGTCGGTGAAGGGAGAAGGCATGGCGGTGATAGAGATGGTGGTGCGGTGGAGATGGCACCAGCCTGAAGACCGGTGCACACGGTGGTGGAGCCTCCTCTTCTTCCCTTGATCTTGTCCCTTCTTCTATGAAGTTGAAGTTGGAGCAACAATTGATCTTGGACGAATGATGGATGGTGATGGCGACTAGGGTTGGAAAGGTATTTATAAGAGCTTCTCCAAGCCTCCTCATAGATGTAGGTCCCCTCCTTTGATACCAGGGCTCAAGATGAGTCTAATCCTCTCCCAAACCCTTCCTTGTTGGCCAAAGGATCATGTGGGAACAAATGGCGACGAAATTGGTAAAGAATCCCGTCTAGAGAGGCAACTTTCAGAACTGCCCGGGCCAGGTATGAGTGGCGGCACGAACAACAATGCTCCTACTAGACGTCGTCTTCCGCTCTCTCCTCCTCTGGTAAAACGGCTGTCATTTCTTCATACGAACTCGAAATTTGACGTTCTTGGACTTGTTGGAATCGTATATGACGCCGATGCACCTGTGGCATTGGATATTGATTTAGAGCACTTTGATCTTAAGTTAGGTCGTACTCCCACTTAGCAGATGCATCAGTTGGTACCACATCACCCTGCCAAGTAGTAGTACTCTTGGCTATTCAAACCCATTTTGTTCACCAGTTAATTTGTTGGTAATGGGAAAACTAAGTTGATGCAAACGACCCAAGCCATCTGCTTCCTTAGAGCGTCTCCACGCAACAAGGGATTCCCGCCTCCTACCTGTGCCGCTACCCATTTGCTTCATCTTTTGTGGCCTTAGGAACATGGAGGCGCAGTGGATCCTGGCCCTCATTGGCGAGATGGCTCTTGCTCCTTTTCTAGGTGTTTTATTGAGTTTATTTAGGGTGTGTGTCCTACTCAAAAAGATGAGGTTGTGGCGGCACCGTAAAGATGGAATAACGTTCTCGCGCGTCTTGCGTCATCGGAGGGCGTATGGAGGTGTATCTCCAGTGGTTACGTCGGTGTTTGCCTTCGTGGGTTTTGTTTATGTTCATTTGCATTCATATATCTACTGGTTAGATCCTTCTGATCTATGATCTCTTCATCGGTCACGGTTATTATTCTGGTGCGTTGGCCAATAGAAATTTTAATATATTTTTAAAAAATGGGTGAATGGTGTCAGTGTGTCAAAGATAAAAAGAACACCTTTCATGTTGTTTTGTACTTTTGCTATGAATCAAAAGGCACTTAGTGTTTAGCCTTTCTTTTGTTTTTGTGGGCCATAAATGATCACATTGTTAGTTCGATTTGATAGGCCACTGTATATATTTTTGCATGATTTCTAGAACTTTTGGATGGCGGATACACCCATATCGCCGAGATCACTAATTAAGGGATACACTTTGCAAATGTCATTCCCACCTTCTCAGGCAATGATAAGTGGTACATTGCATGCGCGTCACTTGTCGCAACATGCGAGTTTCTCCTTTTTTATATAGATTCGATTATTCAAAATGGTTTATCTCTTGAACCCTGCATCCAAATGCCAAACCGTTTTCATTGTTGGATTTGTCGCGTCAAGATCTTCGAAACTAAATCCCATGTTAACAGGTTTCAACAAAAAAATCATGAAAGAAGGGGGGAAACGCATAGCCGGAAGCACCTTTTTCACTTTTTCCACTTTCTAAGAGGCACAGATGTGTTCTCGCGGAAGCAAATTTGTGCCTCACGTTGAAGCAAGTCTGTGCCTCCACGAGAAGCAAATATGTGGCTCTTATGACAGCAAAAAAAACGTGTTTTTCCCTTTTCCGAGAGGCACACATGGAAGCAAATATGTGTCTCCACAAGAAGCAAATCTGTGCCTCTCGTGGCGTTTCTTTTTTCCTTTTTCGAGTGGCTCGCGAAAACAAACATGTGCCTCTCGTGGAAGCCAAAAAATATGTTATTTTTCATGCATTTTTTAAAATTGTTTTTTTCTCTAAAATCTAGGGGAAACCGGGCAAAAGTCGAAACCCCCAAAAAAACCACAAAAGTTAATCTAAACCTCAAAAACATGTAAAGGAAAAAAAATCCCAAGGAAGCGCCTAGCACGCGACATGTGCAGCGGCCGAGAACGCGTCAAATGGCGTACTCTCAGCCCACCAAAAATGCCCCATGCGGGGCTCTCGCAAAGGGCACACCTTAATTAGTAACTCTCCAATATCATGTGCACCCGCACACATATACTCATAACCTCCTCGCACAAACTAGCAGTACAATTCTAAATTTCGGATCACACGGTTGGTAAAAAATGATACCACACAATTCCTATAAATTCCGGAAGTCATATAGATTTATTCATGAGTTGCCTCGCATTATTCTCTAACTATCTCTTTAATTAATACTCCATCAAAATTCCTTTTGTTGAGTAGCTGTTTTATGGAACTAATGATTATTGATTATTGGCGCTCTGAATAAACATTCTCATGTTGCCTTTTCAGTCGGCAGCTATGCCTAATGTCAGTGTCATCGATCGGTACCAGTGAGTGCATGGGATTACTGTTCCCTGGTCTTCCCGGATCACACCCCAACTACGCCTAGCTAGCTACTGATGTGGATTTCTCTAGCCGGTAGTTAGCAAACACATCGGCCGGTACCTCATCACACTGCCATGCGGTACTCAGCGACTATTCAAACCCATTTGTGAGCACCATTTTTTTCGAAGGGAGAAGGAGATGCCATTGCCATCACACTGTCATGGCTCGTTTTGGCGCGCATGTTGCTTTGCCGGTGGGCATGGGAGAGCAATGTGGTGCACCGAGTTGTCCTTGTCGAAGAGCTAGCGTCGGGTTATTGTAATAGCAGTTAGCTAGCTCACTCGTGCCAAACCGGCGTTGGTGTCACGGCCCGGGACCGGGGTGGTGGATCGATCTGGTGTTGACGTTGTCGGAAGGAACGTACGGGAAGCTCAGCGCTTGGTGTGCACTGTGGCATACGAGTACGTTTTTGTGCGCGTGTTGCTGTCGATGCGTGTTTAGCCACGTACTAGTATGGAGGTTGTGTGCCGCTCAAGACACGTTCGTAGGGAAGAAAAGCCTGCATACTTACTAGGTCAAAGCTGGCAATGATGGCGCACTCGTGATTTGATTGGCCGTTCGTTAATTAGTCCATAAGTACCGTCTGATGAAAGCCCGGACTTTCCATTATGGATGATATCACCATCATGGGTCATGCATGGCTGCGTGTGTCGGTGTTATAGTGTGGCGGGATTAGGGGTGGAAACAGATCGGATGTTACTAGAATACATATACATATCGGACGTTCCTCGATTCAGAAGGAATATGAATAATAGCGACATATATTGCTTAAGAAAGTTAGTCGATAGCTATGTGACATGAAATAATCTACTTGCAACACACAATAAGTCGATGGCAAATAGGTTTATGAATAAATACTACTTTAAGGGCAACGGCAACCCGCAAATTTTCTTCACATTCGTTTGCGGACAGGAGGAGACCAGTCCGCGGAAACAGATGCGAGAGGACGCCATCCAACCGTAGCCGCATACATTTTTACAACAACAACTCGTACCAATCGAACGAAACTCGTGCAAACACGGCTGGATTTCATATAAACATGACGGATTTCATATGAAAATGCCGGATTTTCATATAAGAATGACGGATTTCAGTACATTTACACCAACTAAGCGGTGCTAGTTCGGCTCTGGAGGTATAATAATACCTAATCCAAATGGTTGCCCGCGGATCCCTTTGTCTTCCTCATGTCTGGCAGCCCGATCACCGACTGCCGGGAGCCTCGGAGGTATATGCTTCAGCATAAAAGATGGCTCGCTTCCCCACCGCTCATCGGAGTGGAACCCCCGGCTGATGCTTCAGCGGAAGGGGAAGGCAGCGCCTCCGCTTCCGTGGAGCCCATGTGGAATCGACGGAGGTCCTCGCAAGAGAAGAACTAGGCAAAACATCGGCTGTGTACGCCGGCGTCGCCTCGGTGGTGGTCTTCATGGGACCCAGAAGGCGGCGGCCTCCCGTGTTCTACTTCTCCTTGATGATGGTGGCGGACGCGGAGGCGCCGGCCACCAACTCGTCACTCTCTGCGCACCCGGCTTCTGTCTCTGCCTGCATGGCGCAGTCGTAGCGCAGGCACGGGAGGCACAGTACGACGCGGTAGCAATGACACCCGTGTCGCCGTACTCCCCGTTGTCCCGGCTTGGCGCAACTCGCCACTCATCATCGAATGGGCCTAGAGCGGCAAGTTGCTAAACCACGCGCCGGCTTGGGACGACAACTTGCTCCGTCAGGTCAGGTGCGGGAGGTGGATAGCGAGCTGCCTCGCTTGTATCCGTCCGGCTCGGCGGGCCACCCAGCCGACTTATATGCCGGAGAACTGCTCTTCGGAAGCCATCAGAAGAATGGTGAAGGAGGAGGTGGGGGAGTGGCGGAGGATGAGATTCTTGCCGTGCGTCTGGCCTCGTTAAATAGAGGGCGGATGGGAGGAGCTTGGCTGGTGTTGTGTTTAATGCAGACCCGCTCATGAATGGACATGTGCTCGAAGTAGGTTTCTCGCCTTCCACACGGGTTTTAATAAAGGCGTATAAATGCGACGAGGAGGCGTGTTCAGCCGGGCGTGCAGCAGACGACGCCCTCGGTCAGCGCGCCGCTTCAATGGCGGAGACAGTGTTAGGTCGCATCTGCCCTAAGCTGCCTTCAATGCGGAGCGGCGCGCTCTACAGCGACATGAAGGCGGGCAGCTGGCGCCGGGCGGGGCGCGCGCGGGAGGGCACAAGGTTTTTTGGTGGACCAAGGCGGTCAAAACTGGGTTTGGGATATGTCCGGACTCCCGCAAACTTCTCCCACTTTTGTCTCCAATTTGCGGGAGAAATCGCGTCCGGACCACCCCACGGACCGATACAGGTCGGCGTTGGATGGCGTCCGTGGTCCGGACAGTGCGATCCAGACGGTTGACAGTGTGGTCCGAATGGTTGCGGGAGGTTTGAGGGTTGGCGTTGAAGATGCCCTAATGCATAATAATTTGATTTTTTTTGCAAGTAATAATTTCATATTTCAGCAAAGAGTAAAATTTGACCATTCATTTGGATTTTATGTTGGATAATTGGCCTATTGTGTCTAGAATTTTGAAAATTACCTTCTATAATCTTGTTCGGATATGTATTCACTTTCATATCCATATTTCATATTTCTGTCAAAATCTCATAACGTGTTTTTTTACTTTTTAAATAATTCCGGATACAGATAATTTTTGTTTTCCCTTTCACCCCACAAAAAAAAGTTCGGTTGCGGATGTTTTGAATATGAATAGGCATTTTCTCAAATATGAATATTGGATATGTCGGATTATTCACTTCCAGTTTCCGCCCCTAGATGGTATCATGTCAGTTTGTTAGGATCCCCCATTGGTCCACATGATCGAGGTGGGTGGTCATATAATGGGAAAAGAACCCGAGAAATTAAGTGAGGTCGTGGACGGAGCCACTCTCAAGAAATTATGAAAGACAGGTCGAGCCAACTTCAAAGCGAGAGGTTGATATCAGGAAAGTTATAAAAGCTTCAAAGTCATGTTGCTCGTCTCACCCAGCCAGTCAGCCACAGGCAATGCAACACATCGGCACGCTCGGCACGATACTTGAGCGACCAGATCACCCTAGCGCGGTGTCCAGTGCCCCGATCGAGAACGAGAAGAGATAAAAGCGAGGCCACAAGGAGATCATGGGCAAAGGCGTTTCTCCACCGCAGCCCAACCCGATCGATCAGGGATTGCCGGTTGAAAAGTTGCACCATGTATCGACCGACACGACTCCCTCGAGGCCTCGATCGACTGCCTACCTTGTTATTCGTCGAGCTCCATCACGCCGGGCCATGACCAAAGTAAAATCACATGGCCTCGAGGGGGTCGTGTCGGTTGATATATGGTGCAACTTTTCAACCGGCAATCCCTGATCGACTGCCTACGTTGTTATTCGTCGAGCTCCATCCATCACGCCCGGTAATGACCGAAGTAAAATCGGACGCAGCTTCAGTGACGTTGTGAAGCGAAGTCACGCAGCGCCTTAGCCCACTATATCAGCCACTCATTGTACATCTGATGGACAGGATTCACTCAAGGCAAAAAAGGCCCAGCTTCAGCAGTTTCAGCGGAAAATACGAGGCGGGGCGAGGTGTTTTGGCGGGGCGTCATCCAGTTCTCCCGCGCGGCGGCGAGGGTTTGGCGGGAGCGCCACCTTCGAGAGCCTGAGAGAGACAGAGGTGAGAGGCGCCGCTGTGGAGGAGAGGTTGAGATTTGTTCCGTCCAGAGCAGAGGAGTTCGTCACGCCGCATTCATTGGAGAGAAAGTAGGGCGGCCTCGCGTCGCCGCGGAGGTGACGGGGAGGAGGGCCTCGCCGCACCGGAGCTTCTGAGAAGATACAGCGCGGCCGCAGATTTTCGTTCACCTGATCTGCCCCTGGATTCCACCGAGAAGATATAATCGTCG
Organism: Triticum aestivum; assembly: GCF_018294505.1. NCBI lineage: Eukaryota > Viridiplantae > Streptophyta > Magnoliopsida > Poales > Poaceae > Triticum > Triticum aestivum. The sequence goes on along the minus strand of NC_057809.1, from coordinate 534,328,351 downwards.
TTCGCCTGAGGTAATTCTGATTTTAGTTGAATTTTACTACAGCCAAGCTCAGACCGTGAGCACCTAATTATTCAGAAGTTGAGATGATGCTTTCACTAGTAGTAATGCTTTGGATTTTTTACGGGATTACATGGTTATGCAAGTTGTAGTAATTTTTTTGACCAGTCCGGATCACACACACCAGATATAAATACATGGTTGTGCAATTTCAGATCACTCACCACACACGCAACACCCCAGATATTCGGAAGTAGAATAATCTGAATTTTTGTTAGTATGTGAGTTTCAAATAGTAGTAATCTGGTGAAATAACACTAACTAACACTACAAATTGTTTAGGGAGTTTCAAGTTCTGATTTGGTGAAAGAACACTAACTAATATTCAGATATACTAGTAGTGCAATATTAGTATTAGTAATTGTTTCAGATTTGCATCTAGACTATTAGTTGGTGTTGTGCAATTTAGTCGGTTTATTATATGTGTTGGCAATGGCAGATTAATAAGGTGGTGTGCGATGGCGCAATATGATAAGGGGATGCCTCAAATTGGCATGATATTCAAAAGTCAAGTGGAGTCTTGGTTGTTTTGGGTAGCATATGGTGGTCGTGTAGGCTTTGATGTGAGGAAAAGGTACACCAATGTGAGCAAATTTGATGGTAAGGTAACTTCCTGTAGACATGTTTGTGCCAATGAAGGTCATCGGAAAAAAATGCAAAGAGAATCCATTCCGAAGTGCTTTAGAGCTGAGACAAGAACTGATTGTAAAGCTCGAATGACTCTTACATTGGATCGAGAGTCTGGAAATTTGGAAGTCACGGATGTAGTTCTTGAACATAATCACTTGCTTCACTTGCCACAAACCCGCCATCTCATGGTGTCCCAAAGGAAAATTTCAGAATTTCAAGCATATGAAATTGAAGCCGCAAATGATTCTGGAATTAGGCCTAAAGTTGCATATGAGCTTGCTACTCGTCAGGTTGGCGGACCACTTAATCTCAGCTACACTTGTCGAGACCACAGAAATCTTTTGCAAAGCAAGAGGCAAAGAGAGCTTGGTTTTGGTCAGGCAGGCAGCATGTTAAAGTACTTTCGTGGAAAAGTTGCTGAAAATCCATCATTTCAATATGCTTTGCAACTGGATTGCGAGGAGAATATATCAAACATTTTCTGGGCTGATGCTAAAATGATGTTAGACTATGCACACTTTGGCGATGTTGTCACATTTGACACTACTTTTGGTACAAACAAGGAATATAGGCCATTTGGTGTTTTTCTTGGGCTCAATCAGTTTAGGGAGACTACAGTTTTTGGTGCTGCACTAATGTTTGACGAAACATTTGCCTCATTCAAATGGCTCTTTGAAACTTTCCTAGGTGCGCATAATGGAAGGCAACCTAGAACTATTTATACCGATCAAGATTATGCAATGGGTAGAGCTGTAGAGGATGTGTTCACAGAAGCATATCATGGACTGTGTACATTTCACATAATGCAAAATGCTGTGAAACATCTATCTCCAATTAAGGGTGAATATGAAGACGAGGGTGAAGAGAAAGAGGAGGGTGAAGGCAAAGATGAAGATGAAGAATCACATATTCTCACTGATTTTAGTGCTTGTATGTATGGCTATGAGGACAAGGTTGAGTTTGAAGAAGCATTTGCCAACATGAGGTTAAAGATGCATAAGCAAACTTGGTTCGATAGTATCTACAAGGTAAAAGAAAAGTGGGTTGAATGTTTTATGAGAGATGTCTTCAGTTTGGGAGTGAGAAGTACACAATTAAGTGAGAGCTTCAACAATTCATTGAAGAACCATTTGAAATCTGATTTTCATATTGTTAGATTTTTAAAGGATTTTGAAAGGATAGTGGAACAAAAAAGAAACAAAGAGCATTTTAAAGCATTTTCATATTGTTCTAATATGTAGAAGTTGGTTAGATGAAACTTTGGGGGTTAACTATAGTTATCCGATGGTATTTTGGTGGCTAACTATAGTCTTTTGTGGCCTAAGTGTACAAGTGAAATGGCCTATTATGTAACATACTTGGATGGTTATTCATCAATAGTACTTGTTGCTACAGAATTTGAATGGTATGGTTGAGACTATCAATCTCAAGTGCTTGAATATTTGTGCTACAGAGTTGTACGAATGCTAAGTGCTTGCAAATTTCAAGGTTGTGATACAGTGTTTCTTTCTCTGTTTGCTTCAGACTTCTGATATGTAGTGCTTGCAGTTTTCAATGTTGTATAGATTATACACTGAAGTTAATCGCTTGCAATTTTCAATGTTATACTGTAATACTTTCCCTTGTATAATGGGATTACTGTTCATTTCTTATTATGCTCAACATCAGATATTTTCTGTGTGTTAAGTCTGGAGAGTGTCCAGTGCCTCACTGTTTTACTCACATCACTGTAAATGAAAACTACCAAGACTGGGCCTTTTTGCCTTGAGTGAATCCTGTCCATCAGATGTACAATGAGTGGCTGATATAGTGGGCTAAGGCGCTGCGTGACTTGGCTTCGACTTGGCTTCACAAAGTCACTGAAGCTGCGTCTGTCTGGTCCTGCTGCGCGCGGACAACAACGGACGGACGGACGGATGGATGTCCTCCACTGGTCGCGACCCGAGCCTCGCTCGCTCGCATGGCGCGCGAGGCATCATGCATGCTGCGTGCATCTGGCCGCGGCTCTAGACAGCGGCACCGGGGACGGCGAGGTGCAGCGGCCGCCGCAGGCCGAGACGCCAAGCATGTGTTCTCGGAACAGGGTACGTACTCCATGCATGGAGCTGTCGCCGTCATACATTCTGTCAGACGCACAACTCCATGCATGATGCGCAGGCAACACCAGCGGCGGCGGCGGCGACCCCCGTGTAAATGCGGTGGGGGCATCGCCGGCGCGCTTGGACCATGCATGCCGGACGATGCGGCTATATTACGTGCAATGTACTAGTTAGTATGTACGTACGGGGAACGGATAGGAAGGTCCCGCGCGCACGTACTACGTGGTTTATGGCGTCTGGACGTTAGGACATCTCCACCCGTCTCCCAGAAGGCCCCCAAAAGCACTTTTCCAGCGTCGGTGGTTAAAAAAGTTTGCACTCGCGCCCCCAGGAGCACAAATATCGCCGGATTTGGTCAAAACTACGGCCGGCGCTCTCATCCCGTTCCCAGGATCCCGAGGGGGAGCTGGGGGAGGAGAGAGACTACTTTAGTTGCTTTGGGCCCATTGTCAGCCTCCCACTCCCTCTCTCTCCTTGCTTTTCCTTCGGGCCCACCCACATGATCTCTTTTCTCTTTCTCTCCCTCACCAACTCCCGCCCGCACAGAACGCCTCGCCGACGACGTCCAGCTGCGCCGGACCCGCCGAGCTTGCCGCCCCGCATCCTCCTCGCGCTTGGCCCTCGCTGCCGCCGTCGCTGTCCCCGCGCGGGCGCGGGGGGCCGCCGCCACCGTGGAAAAAATTCCATTCCTTCATGGTGTCCCAGCACCTCGAGGCTCACGCGCGCGCCGTCCAGGCACCGGGGCCCCCGCGCCCGCCGCGCGCCGATCCCGAAGTGCTCCGCCAGGGCCGCCGCCGCCTCCTCCTCATCCTCCTCCTGGCCGTCATCCCCGGCGGCGGCCGGCCCGAAGCACCCCTGCTCGCCCTGCGCGAGGAGCACGTCGAGCGAGTCGACGACGCCCACGGGCTCCGGCGCGCCCAGGCCGAAGGCGGCGAAGGCCTCGCGCATGCGCGGGCAGCCGGCGTGCCGGATGACGTGGCCCGCCCACACGCGGCCGTCCAGCAGCTCGAAGATGTCTGGGAAGACATCCTCGAACGAGGGTGCGCCGGAGGAGGCGGAGAGGATGCCACCGTCGGCGCCGGCGTCATCCGGGCGGATGAGGGTGGAGTAGCTGGAGACCTCGACGAGGCGGCGCGAGCAGACGAGGATGGCGGCGAACTCCAGCTGGCTGCACTAGCTAGGCAGCGACAGGGACTGCGCAGCCTCCACGTCGAAGAACACCATCTCCCTCTTCTTGGTGGTCGCCATTGGTTCCGACAAGCAACTCGGTGGTGGTTTCTTGGCGATGGAGCTTTGTTTGTTTGTTTCTTGCTTGAAGGAATGGAGGAGAGGAGGGACGGGAGAATGGATGATCCCTGTCTTGTCGGAGGAGCCTGTCGATGGAGCTCTGGGGGCGCAACGAGTGGAAAAAATTCCACCCTAGGCCGAAGTTTTCACCGGCAGCCCCCAGGAAGCGAAAAAATGCCTCCTGGGGAGGCCAACGGCTGGAGATGCTCTTAGAGCATCTCCAACAGCCGTCTCAAAAGGCGCACGCGCGCGGTAAATCGAATTTTTAGTGCGCGCGGGACATTTTGGCGCGCTTCAGCGGTGGAGGTAAACTCGCGCGCGGGGGAATCGTTTGGGCGCGCGCGGGAAAAGGCGTCAGCTCGTGCGCTATTTTTGGCGCACTGCTTCCGGTGTGCCTTTAAATTGCGGCGCTTGCCACGCGCCTATTCCACACACTTCCTCTTCCACTGTCACGCGCGCCTCCATCGCTTCCTCGTTGCCGCCGCTGCCACGCGCGCCTCCACCACTCCAGCACCCTGCCACCGACACGCCACCATGCCGTCGCGCCGCCGAGGAGCGTCGGGCTACCGCGGCGTCCGCCAGCGCCCCAACGACGGGTACTACTCCGAGATACGGTCCGGCGAACTCCGACTCGGCCTCGGCACCTTCGAGACGGCGCACGAGGCCGCCCGCGCGTACGACGCGGCGGCGTGGCGCCTAGGCAGGCCGAGCCCGCAGATGAACTTCCAGGACGTGGACACGCTCCAGCAGGCACTGGACGTCGCCCCGCCGCCTCGTCTTAACACGGCACAAGACCGTGCGGAGCACGTTCAGCGGCAGCACCGCCTCCTCGTCGCCCAGGAGGACGAGCGCGTCATGGCGGAGTGGCGCCGGCGCCATCTGAAGGACGTCACCTATGAGCAAACCTACTGGGCAAGGCGCCGCGAGCAGGAGACGCAAAGGCGCCTGTTACGGCATATCTCTCTCAAGGTAGTTTTGGTGATTGATGACAACATGTTTGCAGACTAATCATGTGCTTTGAATAGTTCACAGATTCACCCCTGGCACGAGACGTTTTCTTCCCTTCGGAGTGTCTTTCAAGACGGTGTAGCTCTTTCGTTTCTTTCTCGGTGGACTAGTTGCGTAGAGGGCACCGTACTATCAATCCGCCGGGGTATTGCATGGGTGGAATCAACATGTACACATCATCTTCTCACCCTCCGAGCTTTTCCATTCCATTGTAGAGATCTCTCCACTTCTCTTTGTCCTTGTCTGGGTCCCAGCGATAGTACCGCGCAACCCAGCCGTAGTACCGCTGAGGAGCCACAAGCGGCAGTACCGCTCCACAACGGTAGTACCGCCGGTGACTCCACAGCAGTAGTACCGCTGGGGTGCCTGGCACCACCGCCTCGTCCTCAGCCTCTTTGGAGAGATTCTCTCTCTCTCTCTCTCTCTCTCTCTCTCTCTCTCTCTCTTCTGTGTCCCAGCGGTGGTACCGCACTACCAGCGGTAGTACGGCCGAAGGGTCACAAGCGGCAGTTCCGCTCCACAGCGGTAGTACCACCCGCGACCCCGCTGCCGTAGTACCGCTGGGCTGTCTGGCTCCTACCGCCTCGACTCGAGGGGTCTTTTTCTCGTGTCGGGTTTTGCGGCACTAGTTGCGGTTGTAGAGGCGGTAGTACCATTTCAGGAGCGGCAGTACCGCCCCTACCACCGCGGTAGTACCACGTTGGGTCCTATTCCCTACTAGTCTCCTCTGCGCGGCAGTGCCGCTGGCTGGTGCGGCAGTACAGCTGACCTAGCGGTAGTACCGCCCTGTGCGGGGCTGGTTGGTGAGGGGCAACGGTTGGATTGTTGCCCCCACTATAAAAAGGGGGTCCTCTTCTTCCCTTTGACCTACCTCTTCCTCCTCAAGCTCCATTTATTGCTCAAGCTCCATTAAATGCTCCAAGCTCCATTTTTGCCCGATCTATCTCTCTAACCAATCAAACTTGTTGATTTGCTCGGGAGTGGTTGAGAAGGCCCCGATCTACACTTCCACCAAGGGATTTTCGATTCCCCCACTCATCCCTAGCGGATCTTGTTACTCTTGGGTGTTTGAGCACCCTAGACGGTTGAGGTCACCACGGAGCCATAGTCCATTGTGGTGAAGCTTCATGGTTTTGTTGGGAGCCTCCGATTAAGTTGTGGAGATTGCCCCAACCTTGTTTGTAAAGGTTCGGTCGCCGCCTTCAAGGGCACCAATAGTGGAATCATGGCATCTCGCATTGTGTGAGGGCGTGAGGAGAATATGGTGGCCCTAGTGGCTTCTTGGGGAGCATTGTGCCTTCACACCGCTCTAACGGAGACGTACTTCCCCTCAAAAGGAAGGAACTTCGGTAACACATCCTCGTATTCACCGGATCCACTCTTGGTTATCTCTTACCTTTACTTGTGCAAGCTCTTTAGTGTTACTTCTCTTGCTTGCTTGTATGCTTGTTGTTATTGCATCATATAGGTTGCTCACCTAGTTGCACATCTAGACAACCTACTTTGATGCAAAGTTTAATTTGGTAAAGAAAAGTAAAAAATTGGTAGTTGCCTATTCACCCCCCTCTAGTCAACCATATCGATCCTTTCAATTGGTATCAGAGCCTCGTCTCTTTATTAAGGACTTTACCGTCCAAAGAGTATGGTTGATACCGTAGACGGTGTGGAGGAACACTCCGGTGTGAATCCGATCTCGTCTACGGGTGATGGGGGAACCTCAGTCTCTCGTGAGGAGTTCAATGTGGCCTTGGAGACATTAAAAACCTCCATGACGACCGAAGTTGAAAGCATGTTTACTAAATTTCTTGAGGGGTTTAAACTATCCACCGCACCGTTGAAAGTGGGTGACCCCGCCAATAAGGTGACGGATGCTATCCCCGACAAGGAGGAATCTAGTAGTGAAAAGGCTCCTTCTTCTAGTGGTAGGAATGGCACCGGCATCTTTGCCCATGTGGAACCACCACTTGTTTATGGTGGACCAGTTCCTTCCACTCATTTGAATCATGCCGGTCCTCCCCCTAAGATTGTGAAAAATGAGGACTTTGATTCTTGGGTTTACCGCTTTAAACATCATTTAAATCATGTGAACACTAACCTTTGGAGAATCATTGAAGAAGGTTTCTATCCACATGATCCAAGCAACTTCACTCCTCGAGAAGCCGCGGACAATCAATTCAATGAGAATGCTCTCTTCATCATTCAAGATGCAATTCCACCCGAAGACCTACCTCATCTTCGTCCCTTCGCCTTGGCCAAAGATGCATGGCATTGTGTTGTCTCTCTCTACTGGGGAAGCGCAAGCATTCAACGCTCCAACTATGAAGTGGTACAAGATGAGGCTGATGAGTTTGCAATGAAAGAAGATGAAGAACCTCGTGAGCTTTATCGGAGAGTAACCAAACTCGTGGTCTCACTACGAGATCACGGGAGCAAGGACACGGATGACAATTGGATCAAGCGAAAATTCCTCAAGGCAATGATGCCCTATCACAAGGCCATGTCCTCCATCATTCGTCAAAGACCGGACTTCCACACTTTGACCTCAAGCGAAGTGTTGGATGAGTTTGTGGCCATGAACATTTTGGACAAGACCGCCGACAATGCGGTGCTTAATTCTCAAAGGGCAAATAGGCCTAGCCTTGCATTGAAGGCCAAGCTCACCGTTGAAGAAGAAGAAGAGGAAGAAGAGGAGAGCAACCCCAAAGATACGAAGTATGCATATCATGAACACATGGCACTTGCTTCAAGGCAATTTTGGAGCAAGAAAAACTCGAGGCCAAACTTTAGCAAAAACAACTCAAGTGGCACGAAAAGCAAGCAACGTGTAAGGACTTTGCTACAATTGCGGCAACGTGAGTCATTTTGTTGCGGAATGCCCATATGAGAAGAGGGAAGACAATGGTGGTAAGCTCATCCGAAAGGACAAGGCTAAGTCGTTCCCCAACAAGAGCAACTTCACCAAGAAGACTCCTCCCAAGGTATTGGTGGTACAAGAAGAGTACAATGAGGATGATGATGATGATGAAAGTGATGAGTCGGTTGCCATGCCCTCCATTGCCATTGCGATGACTCCACGGGTATCTCTCTTCGACTCACCCAATGAGAGCATCACCTCCAAGTGCCTCATGGCTAAAGCCACCAACAAGGTAACCTCCAACATCAAAACTACCATCATTAATCATCCTTCTCCGGTGGATAGCATTAATGAACTTGATGAAGATAATGTGGAGGCTAATGAGTTTGAGGCCTTTATGGGCAAACTCAAGGGAAAATCCAAGAAGCACTTTGTTGCTCTCTTGGAACAACTTGGTGAAGCCAATGACATGATCGAGGCTCACGAAAACACCATCACTAAGATGGAAGGGCATATTCGTGAATATGCCGATGAGATTTCGGATCTTTCCAATGCTCTTGAGGAAGAGCGTGGTCTTCTTTTGGCTCTTGAGGAGTCACACAACGTTGATCATGCTAAATTAAAGAAAGATTATGATCATGTCCTCATTGGTTCTCGTGTGCTAAATTCCGAGAAGGCCAAACTCGGGGTTGATCTTGCTAGACTCAAAGAGGAGTTTGATATACTTGACAAGGCCCACAAGGCCTTGAAGGGTATTCACGCTAGTCTCAAGGAGTCTCATGATCAACTCCAAGTGAAGCTAACTAAGGAGAAAGCAACATTTCCTCATATGGTTTTAATTGACAATGCAAGTGCTACTAACCCGTGTTGTGAGCATATACATCTTGTTGAGGAAAATGCTAAGTTGAAGGAGCAACTTGAGAGAGGTCTTGCGACTTGCATACAAGGCAAGAAGAACCTCAACGATCTCTTGATCAACCAAAAGGGAGTTGTGGCCAAGGAAGGGGTTGGGTACGTGCCCGACTCCAAGAACAAGAAGAAGAATGACAAGACCAAAAGACCACCTCCTCTCATGCAAACCTTTGTGAAGGAGGGAGAGAGTGCCTACGAGGAGAAGAAAAAGAACACTACAAGGGGCGGCAATGTCAAGAAGGGCAATGCCACCCCTCCCAATAAAGCCGGCAATTTTAACCCTTCTTATGTGTTATGCCATGCTAGTGATGGACATGTTTATGCCAAATTTGTTGGTTCTCTTCATGAGTACATTGAATGGTCTATTTGGGTTCCAAATACCCTTGTTACTAACATCAAAGGACCCATTACAAAATCGGTACCTAAAACCAAGCATTGATCTCTTGTAGGTGTTTGCTTCCGGTGGGGGATCATGGTTGCTCGATAGCGGAGCTACAAATCATATGACCGGAAGCAAGGACTTGGTGGTGGATGTGCACAAGGTTCCATCTATTCCCACCAATGTCGAGTGGGGTGACGCCTCATCTTCTAAGGTATTGGGACTTGGCAAGGTGGTCATCTCTCATGATCTCACGATCGAGAAGGTCATGCTTGTTGAGTCCCTTGCATACAATTTACTTTCGGTTCGTCAACTTGCAATCATGGGCTTTGCCACTTTCTTTGATATCGATACCATGGCCCTCTTGTGGAGCAAGACTCTTAAAGTAGCCTTTGTTGGGCATGTCGAGAACGGTCTATACGTGATTAACTTTTCGGAGCAACCCACTAAAACCGCGACATGCCTAATGGCTAAAGTTGATGTGGGATGGCTTTGGCATCGCCGTTTAGCCCATGTCAATATGAGATCTTTGCAAAGTCTCGTTAAGGGGGACCATGTCCGTGGACTAACGAATGTCAGTTTTGCTAAAGATCGAGCTTGCAGTGCCTGTATCGAAGGAAAGCTACATGAGAAGGCTCACCCTCCCACGACTGTCATTTATTCGAAGAGGCCTTTGGAGCTCCTTCACATGGATCTCTTTGGGCCTCCTTCCTTCGATAGTCTTGGAGGTAGGAAGTATTGCTTGGTGATTGTGGATGACTACTCAAGGTACACGTGGGTGTATTTCTTCAAGAGGAAGAGCGAGACCCAACAAACCGTCATTGACTTTGCAAATGAAGCACAACGTCAACACAATGCAAAGATCTTGACAATAAGAAGTGACAACGGCACCGAGTTCAAGAACTACACCTTGGATGAATTTCTTAGTGATGAGGGAATCAAGCATCAATATTCCGCACCCTACACCCCTCAACAAAACAGTGTTGCGGAGAAGAAGAACCGGACGTTGATGGATGTGGCAAGGACCATGATGGCGGAGTTCAAGTCTCCGTACAACTCTTGGGCCGAAGCCATCAACACCGCATGTCATGCACCCAATCGGCTCTACCTCTGCAAGGGCTTGAACAAGACTCCATATGAGATACTCACCGATAACAAGCCCAATCTTAAGTACTTCCGGGTATTCGGGTGTAAGTGTTTCATTCTCAAGAAAGGTGTTCGGTTGTCTAAATTTGAGGCTAGAGATTATGAAGGCATATTTGTTGGCTATGCTACAAACTCTCATGCTTACCGTGTCCTCAATAAATCCACGGGACTTATTGAGGAGACGTGTAACATGGAGTTTGATGAGAATAACGGCTTCCAAGTGGAGCAAAGTGGCACTTGTGATGTAGGTGATGAAATTCCTCCCCAAGCCATAAGAAGAATGGGTGTTGGCTTTATCCTACCCATTGAGGAACCCCTTGTGGCCGAAGGAGAAGGACAAAGCTCCACTCAAGTGGAGCCATCACCAACCCAAGGCCCACACGCTTCTGAAGAACAGCATGAAGGCCCTCATCCTCAAGAACATGACCAAGGGCAAGATGGCGCTCAAGACGGTGTTGACTCATCAAGTGATGCCCAAGGTCAAGTTCTCTCCTCCGAGCAAGTTCAAGAACAAGAACAAGCCCAAGACGACGCTCAAGATGATCAAGTGACTACTCCTCATCTCACCCCCGAGGAGGAATTAGAGCGTCGTGCCGCCAAGGTTGCTTCCAAGCTCTCCACCAAGGATCATCTCATGGCGAATGTGCTTGGAATCTTAAGAAAGGGGGTAAGCACTCATAGACAATTAGCAAATTATTGTGAGCATCACGCGTTTGTCTCTTGTGTGGAACCCCACAAGGTCTATGAAGCGCTAGAAGATCCGGATTGGCTCAATGCCATGCATGAAGAACTCAACAACTTCGAGTGCAAAAAAGTGTGGAGATTGGTGCCAAGACCAACCGGGAATCACAATGTCATAGGAACCAAGTGGATATTTAAGAACAAGCAAGATGCCCATGGGATTATCATTCGCAACAAGGCTCGTTTGGTAGCACAAGGCTACTCCCAAGTCGAGGGTATCGACTACGGTGAAACCTTTGCTCCCGTTGCTCGTCTTGAATCCATTCGCATGTTGATTGCATATGCCTCTCATCATAACTTTAAGTTATAACAAATGGATGTGAAAAGTGCTTTTCTTAATGGTCCTATTAATGAGTTGGTTTACGTCAAGCAACCCCCCGGGTTCGAGGATCCCTACTTTCCCGATCATGTGTATCAACTCGATAAGGCACTCTATGGCCTTAAACAAGCCCCACGTGCGTGGTATGACCACCTTACCGAGTTGTTACAAGACCGTGGTTTTGAAGTTGGGCTAATCGACCCCACTCTTTTTACCAAGAAGGTCAAAGGGGAGTTGTTTGTGTGCCAATTATACGTTGATGACATTATCTTTGGTTCTCCTAACAAAGCTTTCAATGAGGAATTTGCCGCTCTCATGACCTCAAAGTTTGAGATGTCCTCCATGGGAGAGTTGAAGTTCTTTCTAGGGTTCGAAGTGAAGCAAAGAAGAGAAGGAACCTTCATCAATCAATCCAAATACACTCAAGACATGCTCAAGAGATTCAAGCTAAGTGACGTCAAGCCGGCTTCCACTCCAATGCCCACCAAGTGCCAACTTGACTTAGATCCCAATGGTAAAGTGGTGGATCAAAAGGTATATCGTTCCATGATTGGATCCTTGCTTTACCTTTGTGCATCTAGACCGGACATCATGTTGAGTGTGGGAATTTGTGCACGGTTTCAAGCCGCACCTAAGGAAAGTCACTATGTGGCGGTCAAATGAATCTTTCGATATTTGGCTCATACCCCAAACTTTGGCTTATGATATCCAAGAGGATCAAACTTCAAGCTTGTAAGGTACTCGGATTCCGATTGGGCGGGAGACAAAGTGGATAGGAAGTCCACTTCCGGAGGGTGCCAATTCCTTGGTTGCTCTTTGGTAAGTTGGTCTTCCAAAAAGCAAAGTTGTGTGTCTCTCTCGTCCACTGAGGCGGAGTATGTTGCAGCCGGTAGTTGTTGTGCACAACTCCTATGGATGAGGCAAACTTTAAAGGATTATGGTGTCACTTGTGACAAAGTGCCTCTTTGGTGTGACAATGAAAGTGCCATCAAGATCTCTCTCAACCCGGTGCAACACTTCAAGACGAAGCATATTGAGATTCGGTATCACTTCATCCGGGATCACATTAGACGAGGAGAGATCGAGCTCAACTATGTCAACACTCATGACAACCTTGCAGATATTTTCACGAAGCCCTTGGATGAAACAAGATTTTGCGAGTTAAGGCATGAGCTAAATATCATTGATTCGAGCAATGTGGCTTGAACCCTTGCACACCCCACCACGCTCAATTTGCTGTCTAGTTTAGGTGTAGGCATGGACATAGGGGGAGTGTTGTTCTCTCAATGAACTCTCCCTCCCCCCATTATGCATAAATTGATCAAGTCTTTCACTTTAGCCATTGTTGATGGTACTTGTGTTTCAAAGACGAGTTTTGGTCATGGGCCCAAGGTTAAAATCTTCGCGGTGCCATACCTCTTGACTCAAACATAGGTGGCCTCGGCCACCGCCTCTTTTGAAGAGGTGTGTCTTGGTCGTTTGCTGGTGTGCTCTCTTTTCTTGCCATTTTTTTGTTTTTCCTTCGAGCAAAAGCCATGTTGTTAGGTTGCCGTGGCGTGCTGGGCGGTACTACCGCTGGTGGTGCGCGGTACTACCGCTCATAAGCGGTACTACCGCCCCCCAGCATGGTACTACCGCCGAGGGACGGGACCAGGGGGTTATATCGGGGCAGGGGGAGGTTTCTTCTCCCCCATACCCATTCGCTTCGCCCCCTCTTTCCTCTTCCTCTCTCCAGCCTCAACTCGTCGCGGAAGGGCTCCGGCGGATCTCCGTCTCTGGGGTGTCCCTCTCCATTTCCTTTGGTGGAGTCGATCCCCACCTCGTTCTCTTACCATGGATGCCGGTATTGCCCCCGTTCTTTCTCTCCTTTTGTCTCGTTTTTAGATCTTGTTTCTTAGGGGCAATGGTGGTTGCATATCTAGATTTTTGGCTAAATCTAGGCTTGAGTTGGTTGGAGAAGGCAACTAGACTATCTCAACTAGAGTTTGGTAGGAATATTTTTGAATTTGGCAGGCCGGTAGTGCCGGATCTGACCACGGTAGTAGGAAACCGCTATTTTTTCGCCTCGTGATGTAGGAAACCGCTGTTTCTCCGCCTCAAGCAGTACTACCGCTCTCGTTGGAGCGGTACTACCGCTTGACCTCGAGTGGTACTACCGCTCTCTTTGGTGCGGTACTACCGCTTGGGCGGTACTACCGCGGGCATGTCACGGTACTACCGCTGCATGCCAAATTCCATCATATTCCTGCCTTACCTTGATCCTTTTTATTGTGTTTGTTGGCTTATGCTCGTTCTTTCTGGTTGTTTTGCGTGTTCTTGTGTTTGGCTCCAGGTGATGACCATTCTGAGCATCAAGCTCGCCGTATCAACCCCGGGCGTGCAACATCAAAACGCTACCGCACCTCTGAGCCAGCCGGTGGTTCCTCGCGCACCCAACCGCCTCCAGCAAGTGCATCCGCAAGTGTTCCTCCACCTCCTCAGCAATCGAAGAGATCCGCCAATAAGCAAAGGGGAAGACTGTGACTGAGATGACCAACAAGGAGTTTTGGGAAAAGCGTCGCCGCAATCCCTATGAGGTGGACCAAGAACCCACTTTGGTCAACCGCCCGTTCTGGAACCGTTTTCAGTTTGCCATCTATTTTGATGTGATCAAGGCCAAGAAGAATCTCTTTGTTGATGTTCGCTCCATTGACACTGATGCTATGGAGAAGGACCCGGAGTACTTTGGCGAAGCCCTTCAGATGTGCACTCAGCTGAACATTCTCAGGATCATGCAATTCAACAAGGATTTCGATGCAGATTTGATGGCCCAATTCTTTGCCACCGTTCATCTTGGGACAGATGTCGACAGAACTCTGACATGGATGACCAATGCAAACTGCTTTCCGTCAAGTGGAAGGCTTTCATGGAGTTACTTGATGTGGTGGATCACGGGCTTGAGACTCCAGTCGGTTTCCGCCCTCACCGCAATGATACGTCCACCCACAAGCAAGCCCTTTAGCCCTACTGCACTGTGAAAGTTCACCCAGTGACTAAGAAGAAAACCTATGAGTTGTCTCCATATCTGGACATTCTTCGTCGTATCTTCTGTGAGACTCTCTTTCCTCGCATCGGGAATCTGGATATGGTCCACTCTTATCTCGTGGACATGCTTCTGTTCTGTCAGCATGAGAAGGAAGCAAACACTGGAGAGAGCCCGGATATTTCTCATGTCATGTGGTCTGAACTTCTCTCTGCCATGTCTGAGCGCAAGTGCCCGATATATGGTCCATTCATCATGAGGCTCATTGAGAGGGCCTGGGCACAGATCTATCCCAGAGTGTTGCTAGAAACTGGAGACTTGGTTTCTCATGAGATCAAGTGTCCGAGGAAGAAGGACAATTGGGTCACCCCAGCACCTCAAACAGGGGGTCTGTCTGCTGCTGCTGCTGCCATGGGGACCGAGGGTGGGGCTGCCACTGATGATCACAAGGAGGACTTTGGGCCCTCTAGTACAGAACCGTCGTGGGCACAGAAGCTTAAACGCAAGATGAAGAAGCTTTTCTGCATGGAGTCTCATAGTCAGTACATGACTCATGTGGCGGAGAAGCATGCCAGGATGCGCCACAAGGAGCTCATGCATCAGATGGGAGCGACAATTGCCAGTGGTTCTGAGGGTCAGATCACTGAAGAGGAGGAATGGATTCATCAGCATTGCCCTTGGACCGACTCCGATGCCGAGCAGTTTTCGACCCACGATGAAGATGCAGACGATCACACTGAGATGTGATGTTCGAGTTCCTCATCTTCCCATCACTTGGATTCGTAGCGTCACTCTTTGCCCTTTTTGGTGTCTCGCTGCCAAAGGGGGAGAGAGTGTAGGGATTTGTGTTGTTGCCGTGCTTTGAGTGTGTGTGTCGTCTTGTGTTTTCTTGTGTGTTCTCTCGGTGTCTTTGTTTGGTTTGGTTTGGTGCCTGTGAGACCTAAGTTCTAGACATATGGTGTCAGACATATGCTCCCTATCGCTACCTTATTACTTATGTCTATTCAGTACTGTAGTTTATTATGAGTTGCATGCTTGTCCTATTTTATACTCTTCTCTCATATATCTTGTGCTTAGTATTGTTGGACTATAAAATATAAGGGGAGTGTTGATCCGGATGTGTGTGTCTTGCTTTCCAAATGCTCCTCTAACTAGGTGCACACATTCTGGGGGAGCCCGTCTATATTTTGTAGTTCTTAGTTTTCTTACATTTATTTCTTTTCCTTGCGCAAATCCCTAGTTGTCATCAATCCACCAAAAAGGGGGAGATTGTTACGGCATATTTCTCTCAAGGTAGTTTGGTGATTGATGACAACATGTTTGCGGACTAATCATGTGCTTTGAATAGTTCACAGATTCACCCCTGGCACGAGACGTTTTCTTCCCTTCGAAGTGTCTTTCAAGATGGTGTAGCTCTTTCGTTTCTTTCTCGGTGGACTAGTTGCGTATAGGGCACCGTACTATCAAGAGGGGGTCCGCTGGGGTATTGCATGGGTGGAATCATCACGTACACATCAGCTTCTCACCCTCCGAGCTTTTCCATTCCATTGTAGAGATCTCTCCACTTCTCTTTGTCCTTGTTTGGGTCCCAGCGGTAGTACCGCGCAACCCAGCCGTAGTACCGCTGAGGAGCCACAAGCGGCAGTACAGCTCCACAGCGGTAGTACCGCCCGTGACTCCACAGCAGTAGTATCGCTGGGGTGCCTGGCACCACCGCCTCGTCCTCAGCCTCTTTGGAGAGATTCTCTCTCTCTCTCTCTTCTGTGTCCCAGCGGTGGTACCGCACTACCAGCGGTAGTACGGCCGAAGGGTCACAAGCGGCAGTTCCGCTCCACGGCGGTAGTACCGCCCATGACCCCGCTGCCGTAGTACCGCTGGGCTGTCTGGCTCCTACCGCCTCGACTCGAGGGGTCTTTTTCTCGTGTTGGGTTTTGCGGCACTAGTTGCGGTTGTAGAGGTGGTAGTACCGTTTCAGGAGCGGTAGTACCGCCCCTACCACCGCGGTAGTACCGCGTTGGGTCCTATTCCCTACTAGTCTCCTCTGCGCGGCAGTGCCGCTGGCTGGTGCGGCAGTACCGCTGACCTAGCGGTAGTACCGCCCTGTGCGGGGCTGGTTGGTGAGGGGCAACGGTTGGATTGTTGCCCCCACAATAAAAGGGGGTCCTCTTCTTCCCTTTGACCTACCTCTTCCTCCTCAAGCTCCATTTATTGCTCAAGCTCCATTAAATGCTCCAAGCTCCATTTTCGCCCGATCTATCTCTCTAGCCAATCAAACTTGTTGATTTGCTCGGGAGTGGTTGAGAAGGCTCCGATCTACACTTCCACCAAGGGATTTTCGATTCCCCCACTCATCCCTAGCGGATCTTGTTACTCTTGGGTGTTTGAGCACCCTAGACGGTTGAGGTCACCACGGAGCCATAGTCCATTATGGTGAAGCTTCGTGATTTTGTTGGGAGCCTCCGATTAAGTTGTGGAGATTGCCCCAACCTTATTTGTAAAGGTTCGGTCGCCGCCTTCAAGGGCACCAATAGTGGAATCACGACATCTCGCATTGTGTGAGGGCGTGAGGAGAATACGGTGACCCTAGTGGCTTCTTGGGGAGCATTGTGCCTCCACACCGCTCTAACGGAGACGTACTTCCCCTCAAAAGGAAGGAATTTCGGTAACACGTCCTCGTCTTCACCGGATCCACTCTTGGTTATCTCTTAACTTTACTTGTGCAAGCTCTTTAGTGTTACTTCTCTTGCTTGCTTGTATGCTTGTTGTTATTGCATCATATAGGTTGCTCACCTAGTTGCACATCTAGACAACCTACTTTGATGCAAAGTTTAATTTGGTAAAGAAAAGTAAAAAATTGGTAGTTGCCTATTCACCCCCCCTCTAGTCAACCATATCGATCCTTTCAGCACCGCGATGAGCGGTTGGACAGGCATCGGCGGAAGGCCCTGGCGATATTGCAGTGCGATATCGTTCAAAATGGTGGGCAGACGATCTTTACGTCTGATGATGATCGTTGGGAGGACATGTGGCTCGATACCTCAGACCAGACCAGCGAGGATGGAGATGATGATGATGGTGACGACGACTGGGAGTAGGCTGTAGTTGCACTATCCAGTAGTTTTATGCCGTTGCACCGTAGCTTTTTTATCTATCTATGCTATGGAACTATGTAAAATATCTATGTTTCTTTTTTTTATCTATGAATTTTATTTATGGTTTTAAAAATGTACGCAATGTTTATCGCGTGCAGCATTTTAGCGCGGCCGCTGGAACTACGCGCGCGCGCTCAATTTTAATGTGGCTGCTGGAGGCAGCGCTGCCGGCCGCGTCAAACCAGACCAACGGCACGCGGCAAATGAGTTTTTAGCGCGCGGCGTGTTACACGGCTGTTGGAGATGCTCTTATGCTAGTTCGAGGGGCCGGCTTGGCGGCTTCCCGCTCCCTAGCTACGATAATGCTGCATCTACATAAGCCTATGTAAAACATCTACCTAAACTTCCTAACTAATTCTTCTCCTCCCCTGATTTTCAAGGGGTGGGCCCTAGCTACCACTCCATGCAGCATGCAGGACCGCGCGCGTCGCCTATCGGCAAACAGGAAGAACGGATTGTAGCCATATACTATCACGGCCTATCAGGGCACTGTGCCGACGGCCGGACCCCCCTGTCGCCAGGGCCCCGATTGTCGTTGCGCCAGCCGCGGATCGAATCCAGGTAGTAGTACATGTGATTTTACTGGACGCAGCTTCAGTGACTTTGTGAAGCCAAGTCACGCAGCGCCTTAGCCCACTATATCAGCCACTCATCGTACATCTGATGGACAGGATTCACTCAAGGCAAAAAGGCCCAGCCTTGGTAGTTTCTATTTACAGTGATGTGAGTAAAAGAGTGAGGCACTGGACACTGGGCACTCTCCAGACTTAATATTTTCACACAGAAAATATCTGATGTTGAGCATGATATGAAATGAACAGTAATCCCATTATACAAGGGAAAGTATTATAGTATAACATTGAAAATTGCAAGCAATTAACTTCAGTGTATAATCTATACAACATTGAAAACTGCAAGCACTACATATCAGAAGTCTGAAGCAAACAAAGAAAGAAACACTGTATCACAACCTTGAAATTTGCAAGCACTTAGCATTCGTACAACTCTGTAGCACAAATATTCAAGCACTTGAGATTGATAGTCTGAACCATACCATTCAAATTCTGTAGCAACAAGTACTATTGATGAATAACCATCCAAGTATGTTACATAATATGCCATTTCACTTGTACACTTAGGCCACAAAAGACTATCGTTAGCCACCAAAATACCACCGGATAACTATAGTTAACCCCCAAAGTTTCATCTAACCAACTTCTACATATTAGAACAATATGGAAATGCTTTAAAATGCTCTTTGTTTCTTTTTTGTTCCACTATCCTTTCAAAATGCTTTAAAAATCTAACAATATGAAAATCAGATTTCAAATGGTTCTTCAATGAATTGTTGAAGCTCTCACTTAATTGTGTACTTCTCACTCCCAAACTGAAGACATCTATCATAAAATATTCAGCCCACTTTTCTTTTACCTTGTAGATACTATCGAACCAAGTTTGCTTATGCATCTTTAACCTCATGTTGGCAAATGCTTCTTCAAACTCAACCTTGTCCTTATAGCCATACATACAAGCACTAAAATCAGTGAGAATATGTGATTCTTCATCTTCATCTTTGCCTTCACCCTCCTCTTTCTCTTCACCCTCGTCTTCATCTTCACCCTTAATTGGAGATAGATGTTTCACAGCATTTTGCATTATGTGAAATGTATACAGTCCATGATATGCTTCTGTGAACACATCCTCTATAGCTCTACCCATTGCATAATCTTGATCGGTATAAATAGTTCTAGGTTGCCTTCCATTATGCGCACCTAGGAAAGTTTCAAAGAGCCATTTGAATGAGGCAAATGTTTCGTCAAACATTAGTGCAGCACCAAAAACTGTAGTCTCCCTAAACTGATTGAGCCCAAGAAAAACACCAAATGGCCTTTATTCCTTGTTTGTACCAAAAGTAGTGTCAAATGTGACAACATCGCCAAAGTGTGCATAGTCTAACATCATTTTAGCATCAGCCCAGAAAATGTTTGATATATTATCCTCGCAATCTAGTTGCAAAGCATATTGAAATGATGGATTTTCAGCAACTTTTCCACGAAAGTACTTTAACATGCTGCCTGCCTGACCAAAAGCAAGCTCTCTTTGCCTCTTGCTTTGCAAAAGATTTCTGTGGTCTCGACAAGTGTAGCTGAGATTAAGTGGTCCGCCAACCTGACGAGTAGCAAGCTCATATACAGCTTTAGGCCTAATTCCAGAATCATCTGCGGCTTCAATTTCATATGCTTGAAATTCTGAAATTTTCCTTTGGGACACCATGAGGTGGAGGGTTTGTGGCAAGTGAAGCAAGTGATTATGTTCAAGAACTACATCCGTGACTTCCAAATTTCCAGACTCTCGATCCAATGTAAGAGTCATTCGAGCTTTACAATCAGTTCTTGTCTCAGCTCTAAAGCACTTCCGAATGGATTCTCTTTGCATTTTTTTCCGATGACCTTCATTGGCACAAACATGTCTACAGGAAGTTACCTTACCATCAAATTTGCTCACATTGGTGTACATTTTCCTCACATCAAAGCCTACACGACCACCATATGCTACCCAAAACAACCAAGACTCCACTTGACTTTTGAATATCATGCCAATTTGAGGCATCCCCTTATCAGATTGCGCCATTGCACACCACCTTATTAATCTGCCATTGCCAACACATATAATCAGCCGACTAAATTGCACAACACCAACTAATAGTCTAGATGCAAATCTGAAACAATTACTAATACTAATATTGCACTACTAGTATATCTGAATATTAGTTAGTGTTCTTTCACCAAATCAGAACTTGAAACTCCCTAAACAATTTGTAGTGTTAGTTAGTGTTCTTTCACCAGATTACTACTATTTGAAACTCACATACTAAGAAAAATTCAGATTATTCTACTTCCGAATATCTGGGGTGTTGCGTGTGTGGTGAGTGATCTGAAATTGCACAACCATGTATTTATATCTGGTGTGTGTGATCCGGACTGGTCAAAAGAATTACTACAACTTACATAACCATGTAATCCCGTAAAAAATCCAAAGCATTACTACTAGTGAAAGCATCATCTCAACTTCTGAATAATTAGGTGCTCACGGTCTGAGCTTGGCTGCAGTAAAATTCAACTAAAATCAGAATTACCTCAGGCGAACGGCGATTATATCTTCTCGGTGGAATCCAGGGGCAGATCAGGTGAACGAAAATTTGCGGCCGCGCTGTATCTTCTCAGAAGCTCCGGTGCGGCGAGGCCCTCCTCCCCGTCACCTCCGCGGCGGCGCGAGGCCGCCCTACTTTCTCTCCAATGAATGCGGCGTGACGAACTCCTCTGCTCTGGACGGAACAAATCTCAACCTCTCCTCCACAGCGGCGCCTCTCGCCTCTGTCTCTCTCAGGCTCTCGAAGGTGGCGCTCCCGCCAAACCCTCGCCGCCGCGCGGGAGAACTGGATGACGCCCCGCCAAAACACCTCGCCCCGCCTCGTATTTTCCGCTGAAACTGCTGAAGCTGGGCCTTTTTTGCCTTGAGTGAATCCTGTCCATCAGATGTACAATGAGTGGCTGATATAGTGGGCTAAGGCGCTGCGTGACTTCGCTTCACAACGTCACTGAAGCTGCGTCCAATTTTACTTCGGTCATTACCGGGCGTGATGGATGGAGCTCGACGAATAACAACGTAGGCAGTCGATCAGGGATTGCCGGTTGAAAAGTTGCACCATATATCAACCGACACGACCCCCTCGAGGCCATGTGATTTTACTTCGGTCATGGCCCGGCGTGATGGAGCTCGAAGAATAACAAGGTAGGCAGTCGATCGAGGCCTCGAGGGAGTCGTGTCGGTCGATACATGGTGCAACTTTTCAACCGGCAATCCCTGATCGATCGGGTTGGGCTGCGGTGGAGAAACGCCTTTGCCCATGATCTCCTTGTGGCCTCGCTTTTCTCTCTTCTCGTTCTCGATCGGGGCACTGGACACCGCGCTGGGGTGATCTGGTCGCTCAAGTATCGTGCCGAGCGTGCCGATGTGTTGCATTGCCTGTGGCTGACTGGCTGGGTGAGACGAGCAGCATGACTTTGAAGCTTTTATAACTTTCCTGATATCAACCTCTCGCTTTGAAGTTGGCTCGACCTGTCTTTCATAATTTCTTGAGAGTGGCTCCGTCCACGACCTCACTTAATTTCTCGGGTTCTTTTCCCATTATATGACCACCCACCTCGATCATGTGGACCAATGGGGGATCCTAACAAACTGACATGATACCATCTAGGGGCGGAAACTGGAAGTGAATAATCCGACATATCCAATATTCATATTTGAGAAAATGCCTATTCATATTCAAAACATCCGCAACCGAACTTTTTTTTTTGTGGGGTGAAAGGGAAAACAAAAATTATTTGTATCCGGAATTATTTAAAAAGTAAAAAAACACGTTATGAGATTTTGACACAAATATGAAATATGGATATGAAAGTGAATACATATCCGAACAAGATTATAGAAGGTAATTTTCAAAATTCTAGACACAATAGGCCAATTATCCAACATAAAATCCAAATGAATGGTCAAATTTTACTCTTTGCTGAAATATGAAATTATTACTTGCAAAAAAATCAAATTATTATGCATTAGGGCATCTTCAACGCCAACCCTCAAACCTCCCGCAACCATTCGGACCACACTGTCAACCGTCTGGATCGCACTGTCCGGACCACGGACGCCATCCAACGCCGACCTGTATCGGTCCGTGGGGTGGTCCGGACGCGATTTCTCCCGCAAATTGGAGACAAAAGTGGGAGAAGTTTGCGGGAGTCCGGACATATCCCAAACCCACTTTTGACCGCCTTGGTCCACCAAAAAACCTTGTGCCCTCCCGGGCGCGCCCCGCCCGGTGCCAGCTGCCCGCCTTCATGTCGCTGTAGAGCGCGCCGCTCCGCATTGAAGGCAACTTAGGGCAGACGCGACCTAACACTGTCTCCACCATTGAAGCGGCGCGCTGACCGATGTCGTCGTCTGCTGCACGCCCGGCTGAACATGCCTCCTCGTCGCATTTATACGCCTTCATTAAAACCCGTGTGGAAGGCGAGAAACCTACTTCGAGCACATGTCCGTTCATGAGCGGGCCTGCATTAAACACAACACCAGCCAAGCTCCTCCCATCCGCCCTCTATTTAAACGAGGCCAGACGCATGGCAAGAATCTCATCCTCCGCCACTCCCTCACCTCCTCCTTCATCATTCTTCTGATGGCTTCCGAAGAGCAGTTCTCCGGCATATAAGTCGGCTGGGTGGCCCGCCGAGCCGGACGGATACAAGCGAGGCAGCTCGCTATCCACCTCCCGCACCTGACCTGACGGAGCAAGTTGTCGTCCCAAGCCGGCGCGTTGTTTAGCAACTTGCCGCTCTAGGCCCATTCGATGATGAGTGGCGAGTTGCGCCAAGCCGGGACAACGGGGAGTACGGCGACACGGGTGTCATTGCTACCGCGTCGTACTGTGCCTCCCGTGCCTGCGCTGCGACCGCGCCATGCAGGCAGAGACAGAAGCCGGGTGCGCAGAGAGTGACGATTTGGTGGCTGGCGCCTCATTCTGTCACTAGCCTCGCCGCCTCTGCGCCACCATGTCGATGCGCCGCTTAGGCGCTTCGGATTTTCGCGGAGTCCGCGAGCGCCGCTCCGGCGCCTTCTCTTCTGAAATCTGGTTTCTCTAGAAACGCCTCATCCTCGGCACCTTCGACACCGCAGAGGAGGCGGCCCCACGACGCGGCGGCGTGGCGCCTTCTGAGGCCTCGTGGGGATATGAATTTTCCTGACGCGTCGAGCCAGTGGACGTAGGATCTCGAAGACGAGCAGTATGCTGACGCCTACATTTAGAC
The DNA here is from genome assembly GCF_018294505.1 of Triticum aestivum. Classification (NCBI taxonomy): domain Eukaryota; kingdom Viridiplantae; phylum Streptophyta; class Magnoliopsida; order Poales; family Poaceae; genus Triticum; species Triticum aestivum. Next base: position 534,304,884 of record NC_057809.1, on the reverse strand, counting down.
GTCGGAGGAGGACATTACCGAGTCGGAGTCGGAAAGCGACGAGTAGTTGATCTTTTCTTTTATCTGTCTACACTAGAACTATCTTTTTATCGGAAAAAATGGCCGGTGGCGTCGGTGACGAAGCAGGCGGGCGAGGATGTGCTATTTGATGTGGAGAGGCCAATCCAATGTGCCACCGACCAGCGGGTCCAGTGAGGAAAAAGGGCGAGCGCGCGCGTCTGTCTTGTGTCCGCGCCAACGCAAAACTGGCTAAAAAATGGGCCGTAAATGGGTCGGCGGGCGGACGAAAGCAGATGCGCGTCCGTTTAGGTTGGTGCGTTGGGCCGACTTTTTTATCCACGCCGATCTAAACAAACGACCGCGGACGAAATGAGTCGCTCCATTAAAATTGCTCTTGGTTGTTTCTTTTACCTTCTTGCACAAAGGGCCGGTTTTTAGATGATCCGGTACATGTTTTTGCATGTCTGGTACTATCTTTTTTTTTGCGGGAGTGTCTGATACTATCTCTCTAAAGAAATATAAGAATGTTTAGATCGCTATTTCTTTACGGAGGAAGTAACATTTTAAAGGAGATGGATTTAAGTGTTTGATTTTTTTGAAGCGCTACATCTTCATCCAACGGCCACCAATTGACCGCGCATTGTTCTTCTTCTTCCCCCTTATGCCGTCAATGGACGCTGGCCTAATCGCCGGCATCCCGTGGCCGGCCGCGTTATCACGCTTGCCTCGCCGCCCCGCACACCCTGAACCGCCATCCATCGTCATGTTGCCACCGCACCCATCCATCCCTCTAATCTCCTCCCCCATCTACAGCGTGGGGGACGACCCCACACCCCAACATGAGCAGTCAAACCTCGGACTTGTTGTGGCGTCGCCGGCTCCCACTCATGCACAACTTGTGTCACCGTAGAGAGTCCACGGCCTCCCCGCGCTCAGGTCAAGCTAAAAATTGGCAGACGCTTCGAATTTTCCAGGTGCATGATGCTTGGCAAAGGGAAGCAAAGGCATGTAAATTTGTACTTCCTCCATCTCAAAATAAGTGACTCAAGTTTGTACTACTTTATAGTAAAGTTACTATAAAATTAAGTCATTTATTTTAAGGCGGAGGGAGTAGAGCGTTACGAATTTACTGACAGCAACAGAATAAAATCCTGTCTGTTGCTTCAAGTTACTACAACAACTGAAGCTCCCCCAAAGCAGAATGCAAGTGCCCACCCGGCCAGCCATCCGGTGTGGACCCGTGCAACAACGACGATCGATCTGCAGAGCTGCGCAGCTCAGAGACGGAGAGCATCCGAGGCGTGGACGCCTAAAGCAGGATCGAGTCACATCATCAGCACAAGAGTACCACCAAATCATCCCTCCTATAGACATAGCCAGGTCGTGATTAAAGTGAGACGTTAGAGCATCTACAGCCAGACTTGTCAAATTCAATCTTTCAAACGGTCATAAACGCGTTTTGGATGTGTCCACAGACAATGACCGGACACGCCTCAAAAAATACATTCCACGTTCGGATACCTCAAATTAGAAATATAAACTCCATATTATTACATGCAACGTAAAACTTAATCTAAGCGGGGCTCGTCTGGTTGCGCTCCCCGCTCGCCCGGCTCCGCCCTGGCCATGTCCGGCGGCCGTCTGTGCTCCTCGGAGTGTTGGTCCGGTTGCCGGTAAGATAGAGTAGGGCATGGGACACGAGCCGGCTCACGGGACTCGAGGTGTCGCTGTCTCCCATTCCCTACTCTTCCTCATCGGAGCCTGGAACCCAAAAGGTGTGGTGGACGTCAGATAGATGACGGATCCGTCCAGGGACGAGCGACAACATCCACCACGATGCGGTTGCGGCGCTCGAACTGCTGCGCCATACGGGGCACCGGAGAATGGGACTCCACCTCGCAGACGTCCGCCGCTGCGAGGGCTGCCGCCGCCTTTCGTGCCCGGTGCCTTGCACAACGGGCATGTCGTGCCATGGCCTCATGAGACAATGGTGCGTCCCGAATATCAGCGCGCCACCCGAGGGGTTGCGCGTCCGCCAGCGTGTTCGGACTCCAGACGGGCCGCATGGCCTCCGGTGAGGCAGCTACGACCAGCCTAGCGTCGGATCCATGCGCCATTTGGGCTGACGCAATGGATTTACGACGGATGGAGCCCAAGGCAGCCGTGCACGGGCCTCCTTCCAGGCGCGGCGGAGCGCAAGCCAGACGGCCATCTCCTCTTTGGGACCGCGTGGGATGAGTTCGGGATCGACAAATCTGAAGGTGAAGGAGACAGATTTGCTGGCCTCCATGTCGGAGACGATCGGAAGGAGTCGGAGACAAAGTTGGGTGGTAGAGAGAAGTGGAGGGGAGGGGAGTGCAGTGGCTAGGGTTTGGTCTGGCAAGCGAATGGGAAGGATTTTATGTGGGGTCAGATGGGTCAGGATGGGCCGGGTCTGACGTGACGGGAGTGAGGCGCCTCCATATCCGCCTCATATTTGAGCTGGATATGGAGGGTGCCGACCAGCCCGGATGTTTGAGGGCCGTTTGAGGGATCCATTTAAATCAAAAAATTATAACCGGACAGTGACCGAATGGCCCGTCCGAACATATAAAACGGGTTTAAGACGCTCGGCCGTAGATGTTCCTATCTAAGCTTCCTGTGAAATCGACGTACGCGCCATGTGTAACTAGCGTGGTCGCTGCTCTCAATCTTTCAGGTGCACGTTACCGTTGTTGGCCCGTGTTTGGCTGCACAGCGCACGCCCTGCCTGGTGATCGATACCACTCGCCACCAATTTCTCAATTTCTCAACTTGTCATTTCTCAACTTTGCTCTTAGATTGCGTGGCCCCCTACGTGATGGGACTACCCACTCCCTAGCTAGCTAGGTAGCTAGCCACATGCACCAAAAGTTCAAGCCAGTAGGACAGTTGGCATCACAAATCAGTCATTGGTGACAGCACAAACCACGAATCAGCCCTTAGTGACAGCACAAACCACATTCTTCCAGCTCCCTAATCCAGTGTCGTCATAGGTGGGCCCAAGCAACGTGATATAACTTAAACAAAAGAGAGATGGGGAGTTGGACACATCACGCATGATGTGCTTGGGTTTTGTCGGAAAAATAAAACACAAGTGCACCTGTAGAACGAATAGGGAGGGGATCGGTGGAATTGATTAAGGACTAGAGAGGGATCGGTGAAATTGATTGTTTATTGTTTGAGTCTCGTGGGCATATATATGGAAGTATGTCATCATCTTGGAGTATACGATGACGTTCGTTGGACGGCGGCGTTCCCATGTGAAGGGTGGTAGTGCGGCGCATACCACATTTTAGTCGACGCGTGGGGATAGTGAAATGGACCGCGTGGTGCGGCACTACGACCCGAAGGGGTGACATACTGGCAGCACGTGGATCGGTACAACCGCAGAGGCGGCCTTGGGGCGGCAGCATGGATAGCGCGCAGCAGTGCTACAACCCGAAGGAGCGACGCATCGGCAAAGTGCGGGTCGGTGCAACCTCAGGGATGACCTCGGGGCAGCGGAGCGGACCACGCGTTGCGGCGCTACGACCCGAAGAGGCGATTCAACGACAGTGTGTAGGTCGGTGCAGCAGCGGGGAGAACCACCGGATGGTGGCGCTATGGCGCGATGGGGCAACACAGTGGTGCCCCATTGCTCGATTGGTGGAGGGCGCACTGCACTCAGGGACGATCTTCATGGGACCCGCAGATATGCGCGCAAGTGACTGGCCAGGTCGGTCACTCGGCGTGGGTGGGGCGAAGCACGAGCAGGCGGGTGATCAATCCGGTCGCTCGCGATGTCGGGGACGCCGTTGGGTGATGAAGTGGCCGAGTCACCGAGGCTACGCACGAATAGTTGGTGCGTGCACGCGGCACACGCCCGAGCGGGGCGCAAGCCGGTCAACGCATCACATGGGTGACGGTGCCAAGGGCCGGAGGAGTGATGCAGCTGAGCCGGGTGGATGTGTGGTTAGTGCAGGATCCTGATAGGATGAAGGTGGTGATGGGCGGACAGATGCACGCACAACGGCCGTCGGGCAGCCGCGTCACGTGAGGCCGCCTAGTCGATGAAGTGGCCAGGTAGTCATGCTGGTGTCGGAGTAGAGATGCGTGCTCACGTCGGGCGGCCGTGTGCGGCGGCGCAAACCAATCTTAGATCGGGAAACTAAAAAAACACCGTTTAAGATGACCAGCGCGCGAGAAAAAACCTCGATCCAAGGATCAGGAAAAAGACACTCTAGGGCAGCTGATCAACAGGACCGGCGGACGAACCCTAGATGCGAGCAACGCGGCCCCCGGTGACGTTCACGGAGATCAACTGCCCTAGGGTGGCATGGTGTGGAAGCGGCGGCTAGGGTTGTGGATCAGGGTTATGTTGATACCATGTAGAAGGAATAGAGAGATTGTTGGAATTAATTATTTATTGTTTGAGCCTCATGGACATATATATAAAAATACATGATCATGTTGAAATATAAGACAAGTTAGAACAAATTCTAGTTTATTATATATTCCCACCGTCCCAAAATATAAGAACGTTTTTAACACTATGATAGTATCAAAAACGTTCTTATATTTCGGAACAGAGAGAGTACTTTTTAAATAATCATGATACTCGACAGTATCAACAGCCTGAATGTTAGATGCAGGTGGGGGAGGGTATTGCATGGCTCGACATTAGCAGACATGAGGAAGTGTTCTTGTCAAGCTTTGCTTGGATGGATATGTGGTATGTGCTTGTCTCCGGACTGGGGCAAAGCTACCCACGACCACTGCACCCATCGATCAAAAGGCACCGGCCAGCCAGCGTACACAACGGCGCACGACGACGGGTGCAGCAAAGGAACCCCCACTTTCTCCGGCCACCAGCTAGCAGTGGCAGCTCAAGTTCATGTGATTGAGCCACCGTCCATGAGAGCAGAGACGAGCAATGACCAGCGCTGTAGCAAGCACGAGAGAATCCACCGGCCGGTCAGTGAGCAACTGAGCATGTTATCATTACCAGCAAGATATCACCGCAATAATTTGATTCCGATGGCAGGAGTACGCACGCACGCGCGCACGGCCGCCTTGCCAGGGCCGCGTGTACAGCTCGGGGCATCTCGACACCCGCGATGCAAATGTCGGCGGTCAAGAGTCAAGGCCTGTCAGCGACGGCAACCGCCCACATGCACTACAATGCACAATGCCTGACAGGCCTTTAACTTCCACCCAGATCCGTCAGGAAGCCAGGCAGGCAGTCAGTGGTTAATCAATTGCTAACAGTTCGCCGGCCGGTTGGCGGTGCAGGATTCCAGGCTTGTTCTTGGCGCAAAAGCCTCTCCCCCCCTCGCTGTGCGCATCGACGGTCGAGGACAGGGCATCCATGCATGCATGCATGCGCGCGCGCGGCTCCACCGCTCCGGGCCACCGGCTAGCTGCTGCTCAGCTAGCGGCAGTAGCGACACTTTTGGAAAAAGATGGCGCTCCATCCATGTGTGTGCTAGCAGTTGTCGATGACCGCCAGAGCTTGCGTCGCCGTCGCCAGGGAATCCTATGCCGCGGCGTGGTGGCGTGGTGCTGGTGCTGGTGGCTTGGGATGGTCCACCTGGTGGAGACGTGGAGTACGTGCTCCGCTGAACTTGGCCTGATGCGTGCGCCGGGAAGACGTTGGGCGTGGTAGACGCTTGACGGCGACAGGCATCGGCAAGGTATGGCAGGGCGGGTCGCTGGCGCACGCGAGGACGACGTCGTGCCGCTCTGCCGTCGTGTGGCCGGGCGCGGGCGGCCGATCGTTCTTCTCCTTGGGCATGAAGCAAGAGCAAGCGCGTGTGCGCTTTGGGAGAGTGGCGGTCAGAGGCAGTACAAGGCAAGTCACCGTCGCAGCCAGTGCGCGCGGCTATGGCATTGGCACCTACCGCAACCGTAAAGCGCACAATCAAGGCTGCTTGATTGCACGCGACGCCCTGCGTTGCCGACGGCCACGGCGATGCGGGCGCGCGCGCGCTCTCGTTCTTGTCATCTTGTGCATGCGGCCGTGGTCTCGTTCCGTATTTCTTGTCGGATGATCAGTCACCGGCAATTACACGCCAGCAATTCGTAAGACTTTTAAGCGTGCGTGCCGCTAGACACGAGAAATTCATTTTTTTACCAAAGTTAAAAAAAAGAGGCGTCCGTGTCTCTCACAAAATCACAACCGTGTCTTCCGCGAAAGCAAAAGCATAACTCTCACGAGAAAAATAAAAAATGTGTTTTTTTGTTTCTGAGGAGGCACGGCCGTGACTCACGAAAGCATAACCGTGCCTCTCGCGGAAGCAAACCCGTGAATCTCGCGAGAAAAATAGAAAACGCGTTTTTTTCATTTCCAAGAGGCACGGCTGTGACTCTCGCGAAGCACAACCGTGCCTCTCGCGGAAGCAAAACCGTGACTCTTGCGAAAGAAAAAAAAAATAAAAAACACATTTTTTCCATTCCCGAGAAGCACGGTCGTGACTCTAGCTAAAGAACAACAGTGCCTCTAGCGGAAGCAAAATCGTTACTCTCGCGAAAAGAAAAAAAAGAAAAAACATATTTTTTTCCATTTCCGAGAGGCACTGCCGTGACTCTCGCGAAAGCAGAACCGTGCCTCTCGCGGAACAAAAATTGTGACTTGCGAAAGGAAAAGAAAATAAAAAATGCTTTTTTCACGCAAAAATCCAAAAGCTAAGGAAGACCGGTGAAAAACCACAACGTCGAAAAACCCCAGAAAAAACCGAAAACGCGTGCGAAAAAACAAAAAAAATCCAGAAGGGGGCGCCTAGAACGCGACACGTGACGAATAGCTAAGAATGTGCCAAGTGATACTGATTGTTGCCAGGCTCCCGAAAGAGCCCTCGTTAACTAGTTGCTCTCGTTGTTGTCCCCTGCTAGCGAGCGGACCCATTCAAGGGAGCCTGTGCACTTGCCCGAATATTTTTCAGGTGAGGCTCCATTTGACGCCTTGTGCGTCAAAATGTCGGGCAGACGCACACAGAGAAACAACGACTTGGTCAGCCCATTTGCACCCCGCATTGATTTTCATGTACATCTGTTTTTCTGACAGGTTATCTAAAAAAAGATCGTAAAAATAAAAAAATTAGGAAAATTTAAAAACTTAATAATATTTTAGAAAATCGAGCATTTTTTAAAGAATATTAAAATGAATTGATAATTTTCTAGACTTAACAATAAAAATATTCTATTTTCAAAAACGAACTTAAATTTTAAAAAGATTAAAAAATGTAAGAAATATTTCCGAAATATGTTTTCAACTTCTAAAAAGATATAGTATAAATAATATTCTCAAATTTTCTAAATTGTTCTCATTTTATAAAAATAATTTGAAAAATGGGAAATGTTCAAACAAGAAAAGAGCAGGTAATATTGTTGGTCTTTCCCAGCGAGCAGGCCCATTGAGGGGAGCTTGTGCGTTTGGTCAATTTTTTATTGCGGGGGTCTTATTTGACGCTCCCTGCATCAAAATGCTAGGCTGACCCAAAGAGAGTCAACGACTGGGCTGGCCCATTAGTGCTCCGAATGATTTTTTACGCACATTTGGTTTTCTAAAAAAATATTCAGGAAATTTTAAAAATCAAATATTTTAAAAAACATATAGGATTTAGAATGAAAGTTTACAAAAAATATTATTATTTCTCTAATTAATTACAAAACAATCTATTTCATAAAATCTCAAATTTTCAAAGTATTTCTGAATTTAAAAATATTTTCCAAAAATGTTCTCAATTTTTATAAAGATTCTATAATATAAATAATATCGTCACATTCTGGAAATTGTTCTTAAAATTTCTAAAAATGAAGTTTAGAAGTGCATTTTGAGTAAGAATTTTTCAAAGAATTATGGATAATGTTCAAAAAAAATAGTGATCTAAACACTCTTATATTTCTTTACAGAGGGATTGACATTTCAGGTTTATTAAATACTAGTACAAACATAAAGAAGGGAAACCATAAAAAGGAAAAATGAAAGAAAAATAAAAAAGGAAATGGAAAGGAAAGGACCAAAAACAACATAAAAGGAAAAAAAATGAAGGCAAACTTTGAAAGTCACGGAGGTTGAGCCAAGAACCCTCCAAAATTGGGACAAACTATTGGAAATGCAATTTATCACAACCATGAATGATGGAGAGGTCAGGTGGAGGCAGGGTTCACGGAACAGTTTTTTAGGAGATACATATTGTGTTCATCTAAATGAAATATATTCGGTTTTATTTTCTAATAAAATCACACGACATAGTTTGTCCAAGAGGTTTTCCTTAAATGGGCGCTTGCTTTCAAGACGGCTTAGTCCCAAGAACTGGAAAGTCAAGTGGGCTAGTTTTTTTTTAAAACTCACTGGGGCTAGTTTGGGGCAGGGTCTTCCATTGTTTCCCTTGATCTAAAAAAACTTCAGTGTTTTCTCTTTCTTGACCATCCCTAAAAAAAGTGATCTGGTGTCAACAGTAGGTTTGTCTAAAAAAATAGTAGGATAATGTCAAATGCTCATGTATCCTATATATTGAAATAGTTGATCCCCATCACCTCTACTATCTTAAGTTGCACACATGCCACACATCAAAGGCTCGCCACAATATGCATGAGAAGAAGTTTCTCGGTATTAGTTGATAGCCATTATTTCAATTTTATCTCTACATGCACATACATCAAAAAATGGTTTTCATTACACCACAACTGAATTCCAAAGCTGCGTTGGGGTATCATCGAGTTAACCCAAAATATGGTCAATTTACTACTCTGGTCTCTAGTAGATAAATTAGTAAAGGATTTCATGACGTCCAACTAGCATATTTTACACCAAAAATAAGTGTTTACCATTCAATGTTTCAAATATACTGCTTCTTTGGGATCCTAATGAAATCAGGCAAAAGATGCGCGCAAACGCTAGTAGAATACGAAATTTATACGTCTATGATGCAAAAATTACTAAGCAAAATGCGATGCGAAAGGCATTCATAAGTCGCGACTTTCTTTGGGTTGCTAGTTCAGGTATTGTTTGTTTTGGTTCCCTTTTGTATTGTTCTTTTTCCTATAATGCAAAAGTAAAGCGCCTGCTCGTTCAGGTAAAAAAACCATCCACATGCTAGTAATTATCCTTTTCATTTTTTTTATTTTATACTCCCTCCGTCCTGATTAACTTGTCACAGGTTTGTGCGACGAGTAATTCGGGACGGAGGAAGTATTGTTTTCATTATGGACACAACACGAACGTGCAATTTTTTCCCAACTGCGCAATGCCCGTTTCCATTAATTGCTTGCCACAGAATACAACCATCCGCCTTTGCGGTTCCAAATACAAAAGTAACGATTACACTAAAAGGAAGAGGAAAAGGGGAAATCAAATTGGGCCAGTAGCAGGAAAGCTTCTACAACCTATGACAACCTCAGGGAGAGTTATACAAACAAAAGAATACAACACAGATACACAACCATACATAGATACACACGAGCTTATTTCCACATCATAGCTCAAAAGAACTGGCCCTAATCAGCAAAGACGACCAATAAGCTTTTTCTTGAAAAGTGGAGCAAGCCTCGACCGCTGTATCAAGCGATGCACACAACCACATTATTAATTAATCAACAAAGGTGTGACAAAAACATACATGAAACAACTCAAAGCCACCACCACTCCTACAAATTTGACAATGGGGAATGCGCTCATGCCCCACCATCTAGAGCCGAGGTAATGATAATCCCCAAGTGTAAGGAATCATCGTAGCAATTTCCAAAGGTAGCCGCCAGCACCATCGAACTACTGACCCTTCTCTAGGAAAGAGATCCGCATCATCCTTGCCAAGCCGGTCAACCGTCGACACCGCCACTCTGCCAAATAGCGCCACCGTCATGCACTCGTTCATCAAGACGCATCCGCCGCTGAGACTCTGCTGCACCATACCGCGCGAGGCCCGCCATCGTTGACCTGGTAGATACGACGCCGCTACACCTCTAGAACCCTCTAGCTAGCACTTGCTCAAAGAATGAAGCCCCAAAGAGGGGGGGTGACGCCAAACGTCACCATCATCCAATCTGGAGACACAGATTCGGGATTTCCCCTGGAGCAAACGACCCTTCCCCTGGTCAGCTAGAAACGACCAATACTCGACTCAGATACTTCTTCACCTAACTTTTAAGATATCAGGATTGCTCAAATCGGTCAACATTGTGAAGACCAGCGTGCGTTGCAGCAGTTGGAGCCATCACAGATACCAACCTAGAAGTTTCGGTCATGAGCTTCTGTTCCACCCTGTGAAGAATGTCCTTGTCTGTAGAAGACGTGACCAACACACCAAAAATGAGAAAATAGTGTAAATGACCTTGCCACATGTTTATCAAATGTGATCTTGTTTCTTTCAGTCCAGATACCCCAACACACTGCAACAATGCAAGACATGTGAAACTTGCCCCAAGTAAAAGGTATATAGTTAGGTTAAGCGCTGCCACAATGATAAAGGACAACAAGAGGCTAATGTGTCTCAAATGTATCTAATTTTTTTGCTTGTTTCATGTTATATTTATATTAAATTAGCATACTTTTGGCACCTATTTAAACCATTTTTATTATTTTTCTTGACTAACTTATTAATCCAGTGCCAAGCGCTAGTTGATGCTTTCCATTGTTTATGGACTTTGTAGGAAAATAAGTTTTATCAAACTAAAAAAAGTCCAGGAAAGAATCAGCGGAATACTAAAGTCCATAAGCTTCTCGAGGACACCGACATAGGCCGATGGGCACATAGGGGCCCCACACACCACCCCACGCGCCCTAGGGGGCACCGCCCCTACCGCATGGCCCCTCTGAGCCTCCGAATTACCTCCTCTCGATCCCATTGCCTTTATATATCTCCGAAAACCTCCAGGAATTCATCATCCTATTTTTTCGCCACCGTAAACCGTTGTTTCTTCATGATTCAATCTGGTCGCCATTTCCAGTACTATGCCAGAGGAGCAAATCTTCATGGTGGCCATCTCCATCAACTTGAAGGCCACCATGATTGCCCGTGGATAGTTTCCTTTGGACTATGGGTCCATGGTATTAGCTAGTTGGTTTTATCTCTCATGTTTCTTAATAGAATGATCACACGAGCGGCCCTACTTGAGCGTGATCAATCTGATGTAATTTTTCATATGTGTTTATTGGGATATGATGGATTCTCACTTTATGATCACATTTATCCATGAATTCTTTTGAGATCTATTTGGTTAATTTTTAGAGTAATTCTTATTCATACATGATCTCGGATCCATATTTATTTATCTGGCCAAGATATGGTTTGACCTCCAAGAGGGAGTTGTGTATGATAGTTGGGTTCAATCTTGTAAGTAATCTACCGTAGTGACAAAAAATGAAAAATGCTTGCATTATATTGTTTCCGCCAACGATGAAAATATTTCATGTCACTAGTTGTCGTTTGTATGCAGGGTGAAGAAAATATATCATCAACTTTATTTCACTACTTAATGCAATACTTTGTTTTACTTAAGATGCATGTTGGATAGTAGTCTTAGGGTGGAGTATTAGCTATAAGATGACGATCTATAGATATTGGGACGTCATGCTCATATACTAATTATGTCATGGATAGTCAACTCATAAATATTGTCATTTTAATCTATCTTCTTCCTATAATCTTACAATCACAATTTAAGTTTTATTCTACTTTCTTCCGCAATCAAATCTTCCGCACACTTGTGCTTTTAGTTCCTTTCTAACTAGCAAAGTTAGTGACATTGAAAACCTCACTAGTTAAGTTGGGGACACAAGGAAGTTTTGTTTTGTATGTGCAAATACTAACTACTAGTTGGAATCTGGTAGCTCTCATGGATTCGATATACCATGAGGTCACTTGACGAAAATTATTGCGTGCAGCAAACCCTTGCACTTGCGAGCCGAACACCTTTCTAGTTGAGAGGAAGCGGAGTCCCCCATAACTCTACCAAGGATAACCAGATAGCTTTAGCCATTGGAGAACCAAATAACCGGGGCTTAGTTGATACCACATTAGTACAAAATGAGCAACTAGGATTCCCAGTTCAATTTCATTTTATCAGGTTATCCGTAGTAAGAATTGAAATTAGAGAGATTTGTCACATGAAAATCTTGATTTTCTGTGGAATGGCAGCTTTCCAGATCAACTTATTATAGCACCAACCAAATCTCTCTTAAACCATCGGTATACATACTTGTGGTAAAACTGCCATTATTATTACGAGCCCCATGACAACTTAGCGGGTGAGGGGTTCTAGGGAATGTTCTACACAATGAAAATAATTATATCCCATTGCTAAAGCAAGTTATCAACCAATCTAGAATGAAATGTGAGCTGAAAGTTTCCAGCAACCAGCTCAACAATGGTAGGCTCATGTTTTTGACATATGTCAAAAAGCTGAGGGAATTGGTCACACCTACACGCATATGCGACCCTTTTCGGGTGGCGAGCTATGTGTCGGCCAACTGATGTTTTGAAAACATTGGTCGGGTCGCGAGCTATCCGATCTATGATGCTTATTGTGCCCTCATTGAAACAAGAGTCGTGCTGCAATTACAAAATTACCCTTATTACAGAAGCATCTCCGGACCAGCGATACCCATCGCCGTTGCAACAAGACCCTTATTGCAAACCTTCATTGCAAAAGGGCCCTTATTGCATAGCTTATCATGCTCGCAGTCATGTCCCTCCATGCAACCCGATGACCACTGATGTTTCTAAAGCACTAGCGATGTTGCAATATGGTGAGCTTCGTTGCCTCCTATAGTGCAGGAAACCTTGGCACGTTTCGCAGGACAACCACCTCCGCTCCTCTTCGCCGTTACTGCAGGAGAGCGGCCCCCACCTCCAGTCAAGTATGGTCTGGTGGTCACCGACGGCGCAAAAAAGACAACATGGGTCTGTCACCAAACCGGTGACGGGCGGTGCCCAGTTCTCGATTTGGTTAAACACATTCACAAGCAGCACACGCTTGCAGCTCCTAGCATGGCATGCCACACCATGCCATGGATTTGGTCACATAGTATCGGGCCGCGCGCTTGGAGCACCGGGGCCTGGCCTGCAACACTAGGCCATGGATTTGGTCCCACAACATTGAGCCGCACGCTTGGAGCACTGGGGCCTGGCCTACTGGACTAACACATTGCAGCAAAGGGAGTCATGGATTTGGCAAACGAGATATCCTAGGCAACTTCGGTCTACCAATCCACGTAACTCCATGTGGTGCATCGCAATGTGTGAGAAGAAAGACAGAATAGGCGAGAGAGATGGACGAGCTTGGTGGCAGCAAGCTGCAGATGAGAAAGCAATGAGGTGTGAGGTAGGGGATGCATGAGGCAACACACGGGGAGGGAATAAGATTTTGACTGTCGTTCACTATGCGAGATAAGGATAAGAGCGATGATGGGCCCCACATGGCTGCGTGGCAAGCTGTGGAAGTGGTGTGTGGGTACAGAGGTGACGCGTTGCACACAACCGAGATGGTCGATGCTCACATTTCTCAGTGCCACGTCCTTCATAACAAGGCATGTGTTGCAACTGCAACATGTGGAATGTTGCAATCCCGGTTGACCTCCCACAAGGGACACGTGTCACGTGCGCGAGGCAACGAGACGAAAATCAGCCGGGTGAACGCTGGTGTTTTCGTTTTTTGGCTGCTTTTATTCTTTTTGAAAAATCCTAATAGTTGCGCACTCACCCTTCAACTGCAATTTCACGCATTGATGAGTGTATGTGGTGTATGTGAGCATCTGCTTTGTTCCGTGTTACAAAAAATACAATTGCACTCGCCACACCATACTTTGATAGAGAATTCATTTTAATTTTTTTAGTAAAATAGTCAAATATTTTTGATTTTTTCGGCAACATACTTGGTCTAGCATTACTACGCCCAGTCAAATTTTGGGGATAAAATAACTTGAGCCATATTCCGAGAAAAATACAACAGAATCAACACTATATAAACGCCACTATTCACGGTTTTTGTTGCTGTACTTTTTTTTCTCTCAGAATACGACATAGCTCATTTTGTCTGGAAATTTAAACGTGAGTATTATGCCAAAGTATGTTTGTCGCAAAAAGATTTCACCTTTTTACTATTTTTTCTTTATTTTTTGCTTAGTCGGGTGCGCCTACACCCATGTTCCAAAAATCCGCACAGATGAAAAAAAGCAAGTTCCACGCATCTTCTTTGAAAATGCCCTGTCTGCCAATGCAAGCAGTACCATCTGTCTATCTGATCACTCTGACGATGCCTGTTGTTCTTTGGCGGATCCTCAGCAGCGAGCTACTACGATGCATCAGAGCTTTTGTGTCCTGTGTATTAAGTGTTGTTGCAGGTCTGCCTGTGTGTGGGTTGGAGCTCCATGTAACCATATTAATGAAGGAAATATGCCCTAGAGGCAATAATAAAGTTATTATTTATTTTCTTATATCATGATAAATGTTTATTATTCATGCTAGAATTGTATTAACCGGAAACATAATACATGTGTGAATACATAGACAAATAGAGTGTCACTAGTATGCCTCTATTTGACTAGCTCGTTGATCAAAGATGGTTAAGTTTCCTAACCATAGACATGAGTTGCCATTTGATTAACGGAATCACATCATTAGGAGAATGATGTGATTGACTTGACCCATTCCGTTAGCTTAGCACTTGATCGTTTAGTTTATTGCTATTGCTTTCTTCATGACTTATACATGTTCCTATGACTATGAGATTATGCAACTCCCGTTTACCGGAGGAACACTTTGTGTGCCACCAAACATCACAACGTAACTGGGTGATTATAAAGGTGCTCTATAGGTGTCTCCAAAGGTATTTGTTGGGTTTGCGTATTTCGAGATTAGGATTTGTCACTCCGACTGTCGGAGAGGTATCTCTGGGCCCACTCGGTAATTCACATCACTATAAGCCTTGCAAGCATTACAACTAATGAGTTAGTTGCGGGATGATGTATTACGGAACGAGTAAAGAGACTTGCCGGTAACGAGATTGAACTAGGTATTGAGATACCGACGATCGAATCTCGGGCAAGTAACATACAGATGACAAAAGGAACACCATATGTTGTTATGCGGTCTGACCGATAAAGATCTTCATAGAATATGTAGGAGCCAATATGGGCATCCAGGTCCCGCTATTGGTTATTGACCACAGAGGTGTCTCGGTCATGTCTACATAGTTCTCGAACCCGTAGGGTCTGCACGCTTAACGTTCGTTGACGATATAGTACTATGAGTTATGTATGTTGGTGACCGAATGTTGTTCGGAGTCCCGGATGAGATCACGGACATGACGAGGAGCTCCGGAATGGTCCGGAGGTAAAGATTCATATATTGGATGATATGGTTTGGCCAAGGGGTCACGCCCATGGGGCTATAAGTCGGTGCAAAAGGAGTTTTGCGGTGGCCAGGGGGCCAAACGCCGGAGACCCTGGCGTCTGGCCCTGGGCCAGACGCCGAGGCCCATGGCGTCTGGGCCAGACGCCAATGATTGTGGCGTTTGGTCCTGGAGTCCGAGTGGGACTCTTGCCTTCCGGGCAAAACCGACTTTGAGGAGGCTTTTGCTCCAAATTTCGACCCAGGGCTCAACATATAAATAGAGGGGCAGGGCTAGCACCAAAGACACATCAAGAAACACCAAGCCATGTGTCGGCAACCCCGTCCCCTCTAGTTTACCTCCGTCATAGTTTTCGTAGTTCTTAGGCGAAGCCCTATGGATATTGTTCTTCACCAACACCGTCACCACGCCGTCGTGCTGCCGGAACTCATCTACTACTTCGCCCCTCTTGCTGGATCGAGAAGGTGAGGACGTCACCGAGCCGAATGTGTGCAGAACTCAGAGGTGTCGTGCTTTCGGTACTTGGATCGGTCGGATCGTGAAGATGTACGACTACATCAACCGCGTTGATATAACGCTTTCGCAAACTGTCTACAAGGGTATGTAGACAACACTCTCCCCTCTCGTTGCTATGCATCACCATGATCCTGCATGTGCGTAGGAATTTTTTTGAAATTACTATGTTCCCCAACAGTGGCATCCGAGCCTGATTTTATGCGTTGATGTAATATGCACGAGTAGAACACAAGTGAGTTGTGGGCGATATAAGTCATACTGCTTACCAGCATGTCACATTTGGTTCGGCGGTATTGTTGGATGAAGCGGCCCAGACCGACATTACACGTACGCTTACGCGAGACTTGTTTTACCGCCGTGCTATGCACACAGGTGACTAGCGGGTGTCAGTTTCTCCAACTTTAGTTGAACCGAGTGTGGCTACACCCGGTCCTTGAGAAGGTTAAAACAACATCAACTTGACAAACTATCGTTGTGGTTTTGATGCGTAGGTAAGAACGGTTCTTGCTCAGCCCATAGCAGGCACGTAAAATTTGCAACAACAAAGTAGAGGACGTCTAACTTGTTTTTGCAGGGCATGTTGTGATGTGATATGGTCAAGACATGATGCTAAATTTCATTGTATGAGATGATCATGTTTTGTAACCGAGTTATCGGCAACTGGCAGGAGCCATATGGTTGTCGCTTTATTGTATGCAATGCAATCGCCCTGTAATGCTTTACTTTATCACTAAGCGGTAGCGATAGTCGTGGAAGCATAAGATTGGCGAGACAACAACGATGCTACGATGGAGATCAAGGTGTCGCGCCGGTGACGATGGTGATCATGAAGGTGCTTCGGAGATGGAGATCACAAGCACAAGATGATGATGGTCATATCATATCACTTATATTGATTACATGTGATGTTTATCTTTTATGCATCTTATCTTGCTTTGATTGACGGTAGCATCATAAGATGACCCCTCACTAAATTATCAAAGTATAAGTGTTCTTCCTGAGTAGCACTGTTGTGAAAGTTCTTCGTGCTGAGACACCACGTGATGATCAGGTGTGGTAGGCTCTACGTTCAAATACAACGGGTGCAAAACAGTTGCACACGCGAAATACTCAGGTTAAACTTGACGAGCCTAGCATATAACAGATATGGCCTCGGAACACGGAGACCGAAAGGTCAAGCGTGAATCATATAGTAGATATGATCAACATACTAATGTTCACCATTGAAACTACTTCATAGCATGTGATGATCGGACATGGTTTAGTTGATTTGGATCACGTGATCACTTAGAGGATTAGAGGGATGTCTATCTAAGTGGGAGTTCTTAAGTAATATGATTAATTGAACTTAAATTTATCATGAACTTAGTCCTTGTAGTATTAGCATATCTATGTTGTAGATCAATAGCTCGCGTTTAGCTCCCCTATTTTATTTTTGATATGTTCCTAGAGAAAACTAAGTTGAAAGATGTTAGTAGCAATGATGCGGATTGGATCCGTGATCTGAGGTTTATCCTCATTGCTGCACAGAAGAATTATGTCCTTGATACACCGCTAGGTGACAAACCTATTGCAGGAGCAGATGCAGATGTTATGAACGGTTGGCTAGCTCAATATGATGACTACTTGATAGTTTAGTGCACCATGCTTAAACGGCTTAGAATCGGGACTTCAAAGACGTTTTGAACGTCATGGACCATATGAGATGTTCCAGGAGTTGAAGTTAATATTTCAAGCAAATACCCGAGTTGAGAGATATGAAGTCTCCAACAAGTTCTATAGCTAAAAGATGGAGGAGAATAGCTCAAGCAGTGAGCATGTGCTCAGATTGTCTGGGTACTACAATCGCTTGAATCAAGTGGGAGTTAATCTTCCAGATAAAATAGTGATTGATATAATTCTCTAGTCACCATCACCAAGTTAGTAGAACTTCGGGATGAACTATAATATGCAAGGGATAACGAAAACGATTCCCAAGCTCTTCGTGATGCTGAAATCAACGAAGGTAGAAATCAAGAAAGAGAATCAAGTGTTGATGATTAACAAGACCACTAGTTTCAAGAAAAGGGCAAAGGGAAAGAAAGGGAACTTCAAGAAGAACAGCAAGCAAGTTGCTGCTCAAGTGAAGAAGCCCAAGTCTGGACCTAAGCATGAGACTAAGTGCTTCTACTGCAAAGGGACTGGTCACTGGAAGCGGAACTACCCCAAGTTTTTGGAGGATGAGAAGGATGGCAAAGTGAACAAATGCTATATTTGATATACATGTTATTGATGTGTACTTTACTAGTGTTTATAGCAACCCCTCGGTATCTGATACTGGTTCAGTTGCTAAGAATAGTAACTCAAAACGGGAGTTGCAGAATGAACAGAGACTAGTTAAGGGTGAAGTGACGATGTGTATTGGAAATGGTTCCAATATTGATATGATCATCATCGCACACTCCCTATACTTTCGGGATTAGTGTTAAACCTAAAATAAATGTTATTTAGTGTTTGCGTTGAGCATGAATAT
This sequence comes from Triticum aestivum, assembly GCF_018294505.1. Lineage (NCBI taxonomy): Eukaryota > Viridiplantae > Streptophyta > Magnoliopsida > Poales > Poaceae > Triticum > Triticum aestivum. Next base: position 534,286,505 of record NC_057809.1, on the reverse strand, counting down.
GATTGGATCATGTTTATTGCAATACGGTTATTCATGTAAGTTAGAGAATAATTGTTGTTCTGTTTACATGAATAAAACCTTCTATGGTCATACACCCAATGAAAATGGTTTGTTGGATCTCGATCATGGTGATACACATTTTCATAATATTGAAGCCAAAAGATGCAAAGTTAATAATGATAGTGCAAATTATTTGTGGCATTGTCGTTTAGGTCATATTGGTGTAAAGCGCATGAAGAAAATCCATGCTGATGGGGTTCTGGAATCACTTGATTATGAATCAGTTGATGCTTGCGAACCATGCCTCATGGGCAAGATGACTAAGACTCCGTTCTCCGGAACAATGGAGCGAGCAACAGATTTGTTGGAAATCATACATAGAGATGTGTGTGGTCCGATGAATATTGAGGCTCGCGGCGGGTATCATTATTTTCTGATCTTCATAGATGATTTGAGCAGATATGAGTATATCTACTTGATGAAACACAAGTCTGAAACATTTGAAAAGTTCAAAGAATTTTAGAGTGAAGTGGAGAATCATCGTAACAAAAATAAAAGTTTCTACAATATGATCGCAGAAGTAAAATATTTGAGTTACGAGTTTGGCCTTCAGTTAAAACAATGTGAAATAGTTTCACTACACACGCCACCTGGAACACCACAATGTAATGGTGTGTCCGAACGTCGTAACCGTACTTTATTAGATATGGTGCGATCTATGATGTCTCTTACCAATTTACCACTATCGTTTTGGGGTTATGCATTAGAGACAGCTACATTCACATTAAATAGGGCACCATCTAAATCCGTTGAGACGACACTGTATGAACTATGGTTTGGCAACAAACCTAAGCCGTCGTTTCTTAAAGTTTGAGGTTGCAATGCTTATGTGAAAAAGTTTCAACCTGATAAGCTCAAACCTAAATCGGAGAAGTGCGTCTTCATAGGATACCCAAAAGAAAATGTTGGGTACACCTTCTACCACAGATCCAAAGGCAAGATATTCATTGCTGAGAATAGATCCTTTCTAGAGAAGGAGTTTCTCTCGAAAGAAATGAGTAGGAGGAAAGTAGAACTTGATGAGGTAACTGTACCTGCTCCCTTATAGGAAAGTAGTTCATCACAGAAATTTGTTCCTGTGACTACTAGTGAGGAAGCTAATGATGATGATCATGTAACTTCAGATCAAGTTACTACCGAACCTCATAGGTAAACCAGAGTGAAATCCGCACCAAAGTGGTACGGTAATCCTATTATGGAGGTCATGTTACTTGACCATGACGAACCTACGAACTATGAGGAAGCGATGATGAGCCCAGATTCCGCGAAATGGCTCGAGGCCATGAAATCTGAGATGAGATCCATGTATAAGAACAAAGTATGGACTTTGAATTGACTTGCCCAAAGATCGGTGAGCCATTGAGATATAATGGATCTTCAAGATGAAGACGGACGCTGAGAGTAGTGTTACTATCTACAAAGCTAGAATTGTCGCAAAAGGTTTTCGACAAGTTCAAGGTGTTGACTACGATGAGAGTTTCTTACTCGTGTCTATGCTTAAGTCTGTCCGAATAATGTTAGCAATTGCCACATTTTATGAAATCTGGCAAATGGATAAACAAAACTACATTCCTTAATGGATTTATTAAAAAAGAGTTGTATATGATGCAACAAGAAAGTTTTGTCAAACCTAAAAGTGCTAACAAAATATGCAAGATCCAGCGATCCATCTATGGACTGGTGCAATCATCTCGGAGTTGGAAAATATACGCTTTGATAAGTTGGTCAAAGCATATATTTTTATACAGACTTGTGATGAAGCCTGTATTTACAAGAAAGTGAGTGAGAGCACTACAGCATTTCTGATAAGTATATGTGAATGACATATTGTTGATCGGAGATAATGTTGAATTATTCTGCAAAGCATAAAGGAGTGTTTGAAAGGAGTTTTTCAAAGAAAGACCTCAGTGAAGCTGCTTACATATTGAGCATCAAGATCTATAGAGATAGATCAAGATGCTTGATAAGTTTTTCAATGAGTACATACCTTGACAAGATTTTGAAGAAGTTCAAGATGGAACAGTCAAAGAAAGAGTTCTTGCCTGTGTTACAAGGCGTGAAACTGAGTAAGACTCAAAGCCCGACCACGGCAGAAGATAGAAAGAGAATGAAAGTCACTCCCTATGCCTTGGACATAGGTTCTATAAAATATGCCATGCTATGTACCAGATCTATTGTATACCCTACACTATTTTTGACAAGGGAGTACAATAGTGATCTAGGAGTATATCATTGGACAGCGGTCAAAATTATCCTTAGTGGAATAACTATGTGTTTCTCGATTATGGAGGTGACAAAAAAAGGGCTCATCGTAAAGGGTTACATCGATGCAAATTTTGACACTGATCCAGATGACTCTAAATCTCAATCTAGATACATATTGAAAGTGGGAGCAATTAGTTAGAGTAGCTCCGTGCAGAGCATTGTTGGCATAGAAATTTGCAAAATACTTACGGATCTGAATGTGGCAGACCCGTTGACTAAACTTCTCTCACAAGCAAAACATGATCACACCTTAGTACTCTTTGGGTGTTAATAACATAGCGATGTGAACTAGATTATTAACTCTAGTAAACCCTTTGGGTGTTGGTCACATGTCGATGTGAACTATGGGTGTTAATCACATGGTGATGTGAACTATTGGTATTAAATCATATGGCGATGTGAACTAGATTATTGACTCTAGTGCAAGTGGGAGACTCAAGGAAATATGCCCTAGAGGCAATAATAAAGTTATTATTTATTTCCTTATATCATGATAAATGTTTATTATTCATGCTAGAATTGTATTAACCGGAAACATAATAAATGTGTGAATACATAGACAAATAGAGTGTCACTAGTATGCCTCTACTTGACTAGCTCGTTGATCAAAGATGGTTAAGTTTCCTAACCATAGACATGAGTTGTCATTTGATTAACGGGATCACATCATTAGGAGAATGATGTGATTGACTTGACCCATTCCGTTAGCTTAGCACTTGATCGTTTAGTTTGTTGCTATTGCTTTCTGAAGGAAATATGCCCTAGATGCAATAATAAAGTTATTATTTATTTCCTTATATCATGATAAATGTTTATTATTCCTGCTAGAATTGTATTAACAGGAAACATAATACATGTGTGAATACATAGACAAACAGAGTGTCACTAGTATGCCTCTACTTGACCAGCTCGTTGATCAAAGATGGTTATGTTTCCTAACCATAGACATGAGTTGTCATTTGATTAACGGGATCACATCATTAGGAGAATGATGTGATTGACTTGACCCATTCCGTTAGCTTAGCACTTGATCGTTTAGTTTGTTGCTATTGCTTTCTTCATGACTTATACATGTTCCTATGACTATGAGATTATGCAACTCCCGTTTACCGGAGGAACACTTTGTGTGCTACCAAACGTCACAACGTAACTGGGTGATTATAAAGGTGCTCTACAGGTGTCTCCAAAGGTACTTGTTGGGTTGGCATATTTCGAGATTAGGATTTGTCACTCTGATCGTCGGAGAGGTATCTCTGGGCCCTCTCGGTAATGCACATCACCTAAGCCTTGCAAGCATTGCAACTAATGAGTTAGTTGCGAGATGATGTATTACTGAACGAGTAAAGAGACTTGCCGGTAACGAGATTGAACTAGGTATTGAGATACCGACAATCGAATCTTGGGCAAGTAACATACCGATGACAAAGGGAACAACGTATGTTGTTATGCTATTTGACCGATAAAGATCTTTGTAGAATATGCAGGAGCCAATGTGAGCATCCAGGTTCCGCTATTGGTTATTGACCGGAGACGTGTCTCGTTCATGTCTACATAGTTCTCGAACCCGTAGGGTTCGCATGCTTAAAGTTCGATGACGGCTATATTATGAGTTTATGTGTTTTGATGTCCCGAAGGAGTTCGAAGTCCCGGATGAGATCGGGGACATGACGAGGAGTCTCGAAATGGTCGAGACGTAAAGATCAATATATTGGACGACTATATTCGGACATCGTAAAGGTTCCGAGTGATTCGGGTATTTTCGGGAGTACCGGGGAGTTATGGGAATTCGTATTGGGCCTTAATGGGCCATACGGGAAAGGAGAGAAAGGCCTCAAAGGGTGGCCGCACCCCTCCCCATGGGCTGGTCCGAATTGGACCAGGGAGGGGGCGCCCCCTTCCTTCCTTCTCCTTTTCCCTTCCCTTTCCTTCTCTCCTACTCCTACTACTTGGAAGGGATCCTAGTTCTACTTGGAAAGGGGGAATCCTACTCCCGGTGGGAGTAGGACTCCCCTAGGGCGCGCCATAGAGAGGGCCGGCCCCTCCCCTCCTCCACTCCTTTATATACGTGGCCAGGGGGCACCCCATACACACAACAATTGATCTCTTGATCTCTTAGCCGTGTGTGGTGCCCCCCTCCACCATAATCCACCTCGATCATATCGTAGTGGTGCTTAGGCGAAGCCCTGCGTCGGTAGAACATCATCATTGTCACCACGCCATCGTGCTGACGAAACTCTCCCTCAACACTCGGCTGGATCGGAGTTCGAGGGACGTCATTGAGTTGAACGTGTGCAGAACTCGGAGGTGCCGTGCGTTCGGTACTTAATCGGTCGGATCGTGAAGACATACGACTACATCAACCACGTTGTGCTAACGCTTCCGCTTTCGGTCTACGAGGGTACGTGGACACACTCTCCCCTCTCATTGCTATGCATCACCATGATCTTGCATGTGCGTAGGAAATTTTTGAAATTACTACGTTCCCCAACAGTGGCATCCGAGCCAGGTTTTATGCGTTGATGTAATATGCACAAGTAGAACACAAGTGAGTTTGTGGGCGATATAAGTCATACTGCTTACCAGCATGTCATACTTTGGTTCAGCGGTATTGTTGGATGAAGTGGCCCGGACCGACATTACGCGTACGCTTACGCGAGACTGGTTCTACCGACGTGCTTTGCACACAGGTGGCTGGCGGGTGTCAATTTCTCCAACTTTAGTTGAACCAAGTGTGGCTACACCCGGTCCTTGCGAAGGTTAAAATAGCACCAACTTGACAAACTATCGTTGTGGTTTTTGATGCGTAGGTAAGAATGGTTCTTGCTAAGCCCGTAGCAGCCATGTAAAACTTGCAACAACAAAGTAGAGGACGTCTAACTTGTTTTTGCAGGGCATGTTGTGATGTGATATGGTCAAGACGTGATGAGATATAAGTTGTTGTATGAGATGATCATGTTTTGTTGAAGTTATCGGCAACTGGCAAAAGCCTTATGGTTGTCTCTCTATTGCATAAGATGCAAGCGCCAAATAATTGCTTTACTTTATTGCTATGCGATAGCAATAGTTGCAAGAGCAATAGTTGGCGAGACGACCATGTGATGACAAATTGATATATATCAAGATGATGGAGACCATGGTGTCATGCCAGTGACGATGGAGATCATGACGATGCTTTGGAGATGGAGATCAAAGGCACAAGATGATGATGGCCATATCATGTCACATATTTTGATTGCATGTGATGTTTATCTTTTATACATCTTATTTTGCTTAGTTCGACGGTAGCTTTATAAGATGATCTCTCACTAATTATCAAGGTACAAGTGTTCTCCCTGAGTATGCACCGTTACGAAAGTTCTTCGTGCTGAGACACCACGTGATGATCAGGTGTGATAGGCTCTACGTTCAAATACAACGGGTGCAAAACAGTTGCACACGCGGAATACTCAGGTTAAACTTGACGAGCCTAGCATATAACAGATATGGCCTCGGAACACGGAGACCGAAAGGTCGAGCGTGAATCATATAGTAGATATGATCAACATACTGATGTTCACCATTGAAACTAATCCATCTCACGTGATGATCGGACATGGTTTAGTTGATATGGATCACGTGATCACTTAGAAGATTAGAGGGATGTCTGTCTAAGTGGGAGTTCTTAAGTAATATGATTAATTGAACTTTAATTTATCATGAACTTAGTCCTGATAGTATTAGCATATCTATGTTGTAGATCAATAGCTCGCGATGTTGCTCCCAGTTTATTGTGTTCCTAGAGAAAAATTATGTTGAAAAATGTTAGTAGCAATGATGCGGATTGGATCCGTGATCTGAGGATTATCCTCATTGCTGCACAGAAGAATTATGTCTTTGATGCACCGCTAGGTGACAGACCTATTGCAGGAGTAGATGCAGACGTTATGAACGTTTGGCTAGCTCAATATGATGACTACTTGATAGTTTAGTGCACCATGCTTAACGGCTTAGAATCGGGACTTCAAAGACGTTTTGAACGTCATGAAACATATGAGATGTTCCAGGAGTTGAAGTTAATATTTCAAGCAAATACCCGAGTTGAGAGATATGAAGTCTCCAACAAGTTCTATAGCTAAAAAGATGGAGGAGAATAGCTCAAGCAGTGAGCATGTACTCGGATTGTCTGGGTATTACAATTGCTTGAATCAAGTGGGAATTAATCTTCCAGATAAGATAGTGATTGATAGAATTCTCTAGTCACCACCACCAAGTTAGTAGAACTTCATGATGAACTATGATATGCAAGGGATAACGGAAACGATTCCCAAGCTCTTCGTAATGCTGAAATCAACGAAGGTAGAAATCAAGAAAAATATCAAGTGCTGATGGTAGACAAGACCACTAGTTTCAAGAAAAGGGAAAAGGGAAGAAGGGGAACTTCAAGAAGAACGGCAAGCAAGTTGCTGCTCAAGTGAAGAAGCCCAAGTCTGGTCCTAAGCCTGAGACTAAGTGCTTCTACTGCAAAGGGACTAGTCACTGTAAGCGGAACTGCCCCAAGTATTTGGCGGATAAGAAGGATGGCAAAGTGAACAAAGGTATATTTGATATACAGATTATTGATGTGTATTTTACTAGTGTTCGTAGCAACCACTCGGTATTTGATACTGGTTCAGTTGCTAAGAGTAGTAACTCGAAACGGGAGTTGCAGAATGAAAAGAGACTAGTTAAGGGTGAAGTGACGATGTGTGTTGGAAGTGGTTCCAAGATTGATATGATCATCATCGCACACTCCCTATACTTTCGAGATTAATGTTGAACCTAAATAAGTGTTATTTGGTGTTTGCGTTGAGCATGAATATGATTTGATCATGTTTATTGCAATACGGTTATTCATTTAAGTAAGAGAATAAATTGTTGTTCTGTTTACATGAATAAAACCTTATATGGTTACACACCAAATGAAAATGGTTTGTTGGATCTCGATCGTGGTGATGCACATTTTCATAATATTGAAGCCAAAAGATGCAAAGTTAATAATGATAGTGCAACTTATTTGTGACACTGCCGTTTAGGTTATATTGGTGTAAAGCGCATGAAGAAAATCCATGCTGATGGGCTTTTGGAATCACTTGATTATGAATCGGTTGATGCTTGCGAACCATACCTCATGGGCAAGATGACTAAGAGTCCGTTCTCCGGAACAATGGAGCAAGCAACAAATTTGTTGGAAATCACACATACTGATGTACGTGATCCAATGAATATTGAGGCTCGCGGCAGGTATCATTACTTTCTGATATTCACAGATGATTTGAGCAGATATGAGTATATCTACTTGATGAAACACAAGTCTGAAACATTTGAAAAGTTCAAAGAATTTCAGAGTGAAGTGGAGAATCATCGTAACAAAAATAAAAGTTTCTACGATATGATCGCAGAAGTAAAATATTTGAGTTACGAGTTCGGCCTTCAGTTAAAACAATGTGAAATAGTTTCACTACTCACGCCACCTGGAACACCACAGTGTAATGGTGTGTCCGAACGTCATAACCATACTTTATTAGATATGGTGCGATCTATGATGTCTCTTACCGATCTACCACTATCGTTTTGGGGTTATGCATTAGAGATAGCTACATTCATGTTAAATAGGGCACCATCTAAATCCGTTGATACGACACTGTATGAACTATGGTTTGGCAAGAAACCTAAGCTGTCGTTTCTTAAAGTTTGAGGTTGCAATGCTTGTGTGAAAAAGTTTCAACCTAATAAGCTCAAACCCAAATCGGAGAAGTGCGTCTTCATAGGATACCCAAAAGAAAATGTTGGGTACACCTTCTATCACAGATCCGAAGGCAAGATATTTGTTGCTGAGAATGGATCCTTTCTAGAGAAGGAGTTTCTCTCGAAAGAAGTAAGTGGGAGGAAAGTAGAACTTGATGAGGTAACTGTACCTGCTCCCTTATTGGAAAGTAGTTCATCACAGAAATATGTTCCTGTGACTACTACACCAATTAGTGAGGACGCTAATGATGATGATCATGTAACTTCAGATCAAGTTGCTACCAAACCTCGTCGGTAAACCAGAGTGAGATCTGCACCAGAGTGGTACGGTAATCCTTTTCTAGAGGTCATGTTACTTGACCATGACGAGCCTACGAACTATGAGGAAGCGATGATGAGCCCAGATTCTGCAAAATGGCTTGAGGACATGAACTGAGATGAGATCCATGTATGAGAACAAAGTATGGACTTTGATTGACTTGCCCATTGATCGGTGAGCCATTGAGATTAAATGGATCTTCAAGAGGAAGACGGACGCTGATAGTAGTGTTACTATCTACAAAGCTAGAATTGTCGCAAAAAGGTTTTCGACAAGTTCAAGGTGTTGCCTACAATGAGAGTTTCTCACTTGTATCTATGCTTAAGTCTGTCCGAATCATGTTAGCAATTGCCGCATTTTATGAAATCTGGCAAATGGATAAACAAAACTGCATTCCTTAATGGATTTATTAAAGAAGAGTTGTATATGATGCAACCAAAAGGTTTTGTCAATCCTAAAGGTACTAACAAAATATGCAAGCTCCAGCGATCCATCTATGGACTGGTGCCAGCATCTCGGAGTTGGAATATACTCTTTGATAAGTTGATCAAAGCATATAGTTTTATACAGACTTGCGGTGAAGCCTATATTTACAAGAAAGTGAGTGGGAGCACTACATCATTTCTGATGAGTATATGTGAATGACATATTGTTGATCAGAGATAATGTAGAATTATTCTGCAAAGCATAAAGGAATGTTTGAAAGGATTTTTTCAAAGAAAGACCTCGGTGAAGCTGCTTACATATTGAGCATCAAGATCTATAGAGATAGATCAAGACGCTTGATAAGTTTTTCAATGAGTACATACCTTGATAAGATTTTGAAGTAGTTCAAAATGGAACAGTCAAATAAGGAGTTCTTGCCTGTGTTACAAGGTGTGAAGTTGAGTAAGACTCAAAACCCGACCACGGCAGAAGATAGAGAGAGAATGAAAGTCATTCCCTATGCCTCAGCCATAGGTTCTTTAAAGTATGCCATGCTGTGTACCTGACCTATTGTATACCCTGCCCCGAGTTTGGCAAGGGAGTACAATAGTGATCTAGGAGTATATCACTGGACATTGGTCAAAATTATCCTTAGTGGAATAAGGATATGTTTCTTGATTATGGAGGTGACAAAAGGTTCGTCGTAAAGGGTTACATCTATGCAAGTTTTGACACTGATCCAAATGACTCTAAGTCTCAATCTGGATACATATTGAAAGTGGGAGCAATTAGCTAGAGTAGCTCCGTGCAGAGCATTATTGACATAGAAATTTGCAAAATACGTACGGATCTGAATGTGGCAGACCCGTTGACTAAATTTCTCTCACAAGCAAAACATGATCACACCTTAGTACTCTTTGGGTGTTAATTACATAGCAATGTGAACTAGATTATTGACTCTAGTAAACCCTTTGGGTGTTGGTCACATGTCGATGTGAACTATGGCTGTTAATCACATGATGATGTGAACTATTGGTATTAAATCACACGGGGATGTGAACTAGATTATTGACTCTAGTGCCTTGCAAGCATTGCAACTAATGAGTTAGTTGCGGGATGATGTATTACGGAACGAGTAAAGAGACTTGCCGGTAACGAGATTGAACTAGGTATTGAGATACCGACGATCGAATCTCGGGCAAGTAACATACAGATGACAAAGGGAACAACGTATGTTGTTATGCAGTCTGACCGATAAAGATCTTCATAGAATATGTAGGAGCCAATATGGGCATCCAGGTCCCGCTATTGGTTATTGACCACAGAGGTGTCTCGGTCATGTCTACATAGTTCTCGAACCCGTAGGGTCTGCACGCTTAATGTTCATTGACGATATAGTACTATGAGTTATGTATGTTGGTGACCGAATGTTGTTCGGAGTCCTGGATGAGATCACGGACATGACGAGGAGCTCCGGAATGGTCCGGAGGTAAAGATACATATATTGGATGATATGGTTTGGCCAAGGGGTCAGGCCCATGGGGCTATAAGTCGGTGCAAAAGGAGTTTTGCGGTGGCCAGGGGGCCAAACGCCGAAGACCCTGGCGTCTGGGCCAGATGCCAATGATTGTGGCGTTTGGTCCTGGAGTCCGAGTGGGACTCTTGCCTTTCGGGCAAAACCAACTTTGAGGAGGCTTTTGCTCCAAATTTCGACCCCAGGGCTCAACATATAAATAGAGGGGCAGGGCTAGCACCAAAGACACATCAAGAAACACCAAGCCGTGTGTCGGCAACCCCGTCCCCTCTAGTTTATCCTCCGTCATAGTTTTCGTAGTTCTTAGGCGAAGCCCTATAGAGATTGTTCTTCACCAACCCCGTCACCATGCCGTCATGCTGCCGGAACTCATCTACTACTTCGCCCCTCTTGCTGGATCGAGAAGGCGAGGACGTCAGCGAGCCGAACGTGTGTAGAACGCGGAGGTGCCGTGCTTTCGGTACTTGGATCTGTCGGATCGTAAAGACGTACGACTATATCAACCGCGTTGATATAACGCTTCCGCAAACGGTCTACAAGGGTATGTAGACAACACTCTCCCCTATCGTTGCTATGCATCACCATGATCCTGCGTGTGTGTAGGAATTTTTTTGAAATTACTACATTCCCCAACAATTGACATCTCCCCATGGTCAAATGACATGTACTCCCTCCGTCCCAAAATATTTATCATCAAAATGAATAAAAAAATCTAAATAAAACTAAAATATGTCTAGATATATTTTTTATCCATTTTGATGACAAGTATTTCCGGACGAAAGAAGTAACACATACCAGAGGCCTGGCCTGCATGAAAGGCTGAGACACGGCTTTGAAGTCCTGACCACCCACCCCTCTTGCATCCATAGAGCTAGGCTAGAGGCCGTGCTACCTATATCAGCTGCCCAAACAAAATTTCGCACTATTAGATCATCTACAACTGGTCCTTTTAAATCCATCTCGTACGTCTAGCTGAATCGCCCAATCACTGTCCGGTCATAATTTTTACCCAGACAGGCTCTTTAAGAGCAACTTTAATGGGGTAACCCATTTCGTCCACCTGTGTCTGTTTGGGATGACGCGGACAAAAATGACGGCCCAATGCATCGATTCAAACCCAAATCACGTCTGCTTCGCATCCGCGCTGATGCATTTGTGGCCTAAATTTACGCCCCAAATGCGTAGCCATGGACGCGGAACGGACGTCACGCGCGCCTTCTCAGCGTCCGCCTCGTCCCCACCTGACGGCCGTCCAACTACCCGTTGCTCACGCGGTCAGCTTAATTTATGACCACAGGCCCATGCGTCAGCGACGGCGGTCGTCCTTTTTTAAGCCGGCCGTGCTGCGGGGTCGTCCTCATCCAAACTTGCGTCCACATCTAGCCAACTCTGCTCCCACGTCGCCGGCAAACCATAGCCACCACCACCACATTGAGATGGGGCTCTTCTCCGGCGCCAGCAACAGCAAGGCCCCATTGTCCCTTTCCCAACGGAGCTCCTCCCTTCTCCGCCAGCACCGGCTCGCCGGCAGAGGCAACGTGTGAACATGCCAGTGCACCAGGCATAGTGGCACTGGCAGCACCGCGTGCCTCTGCCGTACCACGACGTCACCCTGCCGCATGACTGGCATCTGGATCCAGAGAGGATCCCGGTGCCGGCAGCGTCGCGGTCGACTAGGGCGCACGAGGAAGAGGTGCGGCACCGGCAAGCGCTGCTGATGCCGGAGCAGCGCCGCGACGACACCTACGCCATCGACTCGCCGAACTAGAAGCGGTGGTTCCCCTTCGAGCACAAGGAGGCGAGGCACCGAGGCATGTGTGGGGTCGACCGCAGCCTGCCGCCCCTGCTCGTCGTTCGCGAGGAGGACCAGGCAACCCTTGCGGCGATATACCGTGAGAGCGAGGAGGACGAGCGACGCAGGGTGGAGGCGGCGGAGGAAGAGGAGGCCCGGTGCGAGGAGGCCATGGCGTAGGCCATTGCCTTCTCCGCGGCCGGCGACTGCGTGGTGCCGCCTGTGCCCCGCCGTCCCTTCCCCGACGCCGCGTCAAGGCCGACCCGGAGCCGCAGCGTTGGGCGCATGCGCCGACCCAAACGTGGAAGCGGACGTCCGTGTCCGCCTGGCCGACCCAAACGGACAAAAAGCGGACAAAATCACCGTCCGTTTGGGTTGGCCCATTGGAGTTGCTCTAAACGAATCTCAAATGCCCGGACTGACCGGCACCCCCATATCTAGACCAAATATGGAGCGTGATACGTCTCCAACGTATCTATAATTTTTGATTGCTCCATGCTATATTATCTACTGTTTTGGACATTATTGGGCTTTATTATCCACTTTTATATTATTTTTTAGACTAACCTATTAACCGGAGGCCCAGCCCAGAATTGCTGTTTTTTGCCTGTTTTAGGGTTTCGAAGAAAAGGAATAGCAAACAGAGTCCAAACGGAATGAAACCTTCGGGAACGTGATTTTCTGACCGAATACAACTCAGGAGACTTGGACCCTACGTCAAGCCAACTAACAGGAGGCCACGAGGTAGGGGGAGCACCTGCCCCCGAGGCGCGCCCTCTACCATCGTGGGCCCCCTGTTGTTCCACCGACGTACTTCTTCCTCCTATATATACCCACGTACCCCCAAACGATCAGATACGGAGCCAAAACCCTCATTCCACCGCCGTAACTTTATGTATCCACGAGATCCCATCTAGGGGCCTGTTCCGGAGCTCCGGCGGAGGGGGCATCGATCACTGAGGGCTTCTACATCAACACCATAGCCTCTCCGATGAAGTGTGAGTAGTTTACTTTAGACCTACGGGTCCATAGTTAGAAGCTAGATGGCTTCTTCTCTCTTTTTGTATCTCAATACAATGTCCCCCCCCCCTCTCTTGTGGAGATCTATTCGATGTAATCTTTTTTTTTGCGGTGTATTTGTTGAGACCGATGAATTGTGGGTTTATGATCAAGTCTATCTATGAATAATATTTGAATCTTCTCTGAATTCTTTTATGTATGATTGGTTATCTTTGCAAGTCTCTTCGAATTATCAGTTTGGTTTGGCCTACTAGATTGATCTTTCTTGCAATGGGAGAAGTGCTTACCTTTGGGTTCAATATTGCGGTGTCCTTTCCCGGTGACAGTAAGGGCAGCAAGGCACATATTGTATTGTTGCCATCGAGGATAAAAAGATGAGGTTTTCTTCATATTGCATGAGTCTATCCCTCTACATCATGTCATCTTGCTTAAGGCGTTACTCTGTTTTTAACTTAATACTCTAGATGCATGCTGGATAGCGGTCGATGAGTGGAGTAATAGTAGTAGATGCAGGCAGGAGCCAGTCTACTTGTCTCGGACGTGATGCCTATATACATGATCATACCTAGATATTCTCATAACTATGCTCAATTCTGTCAATTGCTCAACAATAATTTGTTCACCCACCGTAGAATACTTATGCTCTCGAGAGAAGCCACTAGTGAAACCTATGGCCCCCGGGTCTATCTTTATCATATTAATCTCCTATTACTTTGCTATTTACTTTGCCTTTATTTTACTTTGCATCTTTATCATAAAATACCAAAAATATTATCTTATCATATCTATCAGATCTCACTTTCGTAAGTGGCCCTATAGGGATTGACAACCCCTATTTGCGTTGGTTGCGAGGATTTATTTATTTTGTGTAGGTACGAGGGACTCGCGCGTAGCCTCCTACTGGATTGATACCTTGGTTCTCAAAAACTGAGGGAAATACTTACGCTACTTTGCTGCATCATCCCTTCCTTTTCGGGGAAAACCAACGCAGTGCTAAAAGAGGTAGCAAGAAGGATTTCTGGCGCCGTTGCCGGGGAGGTCTACGCAAAAGTCAACATACCAAGTACCCATCACATACCCTTATCTCCCGCATTACATTATTTTCCATTTGTCTCTCGTTTTCCTCTCCCCCCAATTCACCCTTGCAGTTTTATTCGCCCTCTCTCTCTATCCTCCCTCTCTTTCTGTATTTGCCACCTTTTGTTTGCTTGTGTGTTAGTTTCCTTGCTTGTCGTTATGGCTAGTTCTTTACCCTCTGCCTCTATGTCTGAAATTGGGGATACTATTGTCGATAATAATTTTGATACCCCTACTAAAGAACCCACTATCTCACATATAAAAAGATTCCGTGTTGGTAGTGGTAATATTATTGGAAAAGGAGTTATTCAAGATTTCTTTACTTGTGCCGGTGCTTTACCTTCTATGGGTAGTTCTATTCTTCATAGAACTAGTAGTATTGCGGGCGCTATTACCATGCTTGTAGTTGAACTTGAGAGACAATTCATGCACATGCATCCTTCTATACAAAGGATTTTCCTAGAATTTTCTAATATTGAGCATTCTTCTGTTAAGCGTGTCGTTACTATCTTCTTGGCTCATGAGTTTCGATTCATAACAGAAGAGGCCAAAGAAATCTTGGCGCATTATAGGGTGGACGCTTGCCGTCCTCCCATAGAGACTATCCTCTTTGATCAAGAAGAAATAATGCATTTTCAATCTTTAGACTATGTTGCTTTCAATGAAAATCTTAGAAAAAGGGTTCCTACCAATGTTTTAGTTGATAGAATTTCTGAACTTAATGATGATTTGACAATTCGAGATAATGAATTGGGATATTCTCTTGAATATAGGCTCACAAAGTTCTGTCAAAAGAATGCTTATAATGATGAATTGATTGTGCAATATGAAGGACCAAAGGAGGAACCTATACCTCCCAAGGTTGATCTTGGAGACTTTTGTCCCAACAAATTTAGCCATTTTGATTACTTTTGCTTGCCTCAAAGAAAACTTGCTGCTGAACGTAGAGAATATGAAATGAGTTTTAACAATCTATCTTATTATTATGGCAATACCTAGATCTATTCTTGCTTGTTATGCCTAGCTAGGGCGTTAAACGATAGCGCTTGTTGGGAGGCAACCCAATTTTATTTTTATTCCTTGCTTTTTGCTCCTGCTTAGTAATAAATAAATTATTTAGCCTCTGTTTTGGTTGTGTTTTGTGTTTAATTAGTGTTTGTGCCAAGTAGAACCGTTGGGAAGACTTGGGGAAAGTCTTGTTGAACTTGCTGTAAAAACAGAAACTTTAGCGCTCACGAGAACTGCTGTAATTTTATTTGGAAAGTGCTATTTAGTTAATTATTTTTGAAGATGATTAATAGATAAATTCCTCACGCCAGCAATTTATTTTATAATTTTGGGGGTTCTAGATCTTGCGCTAGCTACAGATTACTACAGATTGTTCTGTTTTTGACAGATTCTGTTTTGTGTGTGTTGTTTGCTTATTTTGATGAATCTATGGCTAGTAAATTAGTTTATAAACCATAGAGAAGTTGAAGTACAGTAGGTATAACAGCCATATAAATAAAGAATGAGTTCATTACAGTACCTTGAAGTGGTCTTTAGTTTACTTTCGCTAACGGAGCTTACGAGATTTTCTACTTTAAGTTTTGTGTTGTGAAGTTTTCAAGTTTTGGGTAAAGATTTGATGGATTATGAAACAAGGAGTGGCAAGAGCCTAAGCTTGGGGATTCCCATGGCACCCCCAAGATAATCTAAGGACACCTAAAAGCCAAAGCTTGGGGATGCCCCGAAAGGCATCCCCTCTTTCGTCTACTTCTATCGGTAACTTTACTTGGAGCTATATTTTTATTTACCACATGATATGTGTTTTACTTGGAGCGTCTTGTATGATTTGAGTCTTTGCTTATTAGTTTACCACAATGATCCTTGTTGTACACACCTTTTGAGAGAGCCATACATGATTTATAATTTGTTAGAATACTCTATGTGCTTCGCTTATATCTTTTGAGTTATATAATTTTGGTCTAGTGCTTCACTTATATCTTTTAGAGCATGGTGGTGGATTTGTTTTATAGAAACTATTGATCTCTCATGCTTCACTTATATTATTTTGAGAGTCTTAATAGCATGATAATTTTCTTAAAATCCTAATATTCTTGGTATACAAGATTAATAATAAAAACTTTCTTATGAGTGTCTTGAACACTATGATAAGTTTGATACTTGATAATTGTTTTGAGATATGGAGATGGTGATATTAAATTCATGCTAGTTGAGTAGTTGTGAATTTGAGAAATACTTGTGTTGAAGCTTGTGATTCCCGTAGCATGCATGTATGGTGAACCGTTATGTGATGAAGTCGGAGCATGATTTATTTATTGATTGTCTTCCTTATGAGTGGCGGTCAGGGACGAGCGATGGTCTTTTCCTACCAATCTATCCCCCTAGGAGCATGTGCGTAATACTTTGCTTTGATAACTTGTAGATTTTTGTAATAAGTATATGAGTTCTTTATGACTAATTGAGTCCATGGATTATACGCACTCTCACCCTTCCACCTTTGCTAGCCTCTCTAATAGCGCGCACCTTTCACTGGTATCATACACCCACCATATACCTTCCTCAAAACAGCCACCATACCTACCTATTATGGCACTTCCATAGCCATTCCGAGATATATTGCCATGCAACTTTCCACCGTTCCGTTTATGACACACTCCATCATTGTCATATTGCTTAGCATGATCATGTAGTTAACATCATATTTGTGGCAAAACCACCATTCATAATTCTTTCATACATGTCACTCATGCATCATTGCATATCCCGGTACACCGCCGGAGGCATTCACATAGAGTCATATTTTGTTCTAAGTATCGAGTTGTAAGAAAAATAAAAGTGTGATGATCATCATTATTAGAGCATTGTCCTAGTGAGAAAAGGATGATGGAGACTATGATTCCTCCACAAGTCGGGATGAGACTCCGGATGAAAAATAAAAAAAAGAAAAGAAAAGAGGCCATAAAAAAGAGAAAAGGCCCAAATAAAAAAATGAGAGAAAAAGAGAAAAGGGACAATGTTACTATCCTTTTACCACACTTGTGCTTCAAAGTAGCACCATGATCTTCATAGTAGAGAGTCTCTCATGTTATCACTTTCATATACTAGTGGGAATCTTTCATTATAGAACTTGGCTTGTATATTCCAATGATGGGCTTCCTCAAAAATGCCCTAGGTCTTCATGAGCAAGCAAGTTGGATGTGTTGGGGAACGCAGTAATTTCAAAAAAAATCCTACGCACACGCAAGATCATGGTGATGCATAGCAACGAGAGGGGAGAGTGTGATCTACATACCCTTGTAGACCGACAGCGGAAGCGTTATGACAACACGGTTGATGTAGTCGTACGTCTTCACGGCCCGACCGATCAAGCACCGAAACTACGGCACCTTCGAGTTTTAGCACACGTTCAACTCGATGACGATCCCCGAACTCCGATCCAGCAAAGTGTCGGGGAAGAGTTCCATCAGCACGACGGCGTGGTGACGATCTTGATGTTCTACCGTCGCAGGGCTTCGCCTAAGCACCGCTACAATATTATCGAGGATTATGGTGGAAGGGGGCACCGCACACGGCTAAGAAAACGATCACGTGGATCAACTTGTGTGTCTAGGGGTGCCCCATGCCCCCGTATATAAAGGAGCAAGGGGAGGAGGCTGGCCGGCCCTATGGCACGCCAAGGAGGAGTCCTCCTCCTAGTAGGAGTAGGACTCCTACTAGGAGGGGGAAGGAAGTGGGGAGGGAGAAGGAAAGGGGGGCGCCGCCCCCCCTCTCCTAGTCCAATTCGGACCAGGGGGGAGGAGGCGCGCGGCCCACCCTGGCTACCCTTCTCTCTCTCCACTAAGGCCCATATGGCCCATTACTTCTCCCGAGGGGGTTCCGGTAACCCTCCGGCACTCCGGTTTTCTCCGAAATCACCCGGAACACTTTCGGTGTCCGAATATAGTCGTCCAATATATCAATCTTTATGTCTAGACCATTTCGAGACTCCTCGTCATGTCCGTGATCACATCCAGGACTCCGAACTAACTTCGGTACATCAAAACCAATAAACTCATAATATAACTGTCATCGAAACCTTAAGCGTGCGGACCCTACGGGTTCGAGAACAATGTAGACATGACCGAGACACGTCTCCGGTCAATAACCAATAGCGGAACCTAGATGGTCATATTGGCTCCTACATATTCTACGAAGATCTTTTATCGGTCAGACCGCATAACAACATACGTTGTTCCCTTTGTCATCGGTATGTTACTTGCCTGAGATTCAATCGTCGGTATCTCAATACCTAGTTCAATCTTGTTACCAGCAAGTCTCTTTACTCGTTCCGTAATACATCATCTCACAACTAACTCATTAGTTGCATTGCTTGCAAGGCTTAGGTGATGTGCATTACCGAGAGGGCCCAGAGATACCTCTTCGACAATCGGAGTGACAAATCCTAATCTCGAAATACGTCAACCCAACATATACCTTTGGAGACACCTGTAGAGCACCTTTATAATCACCCAGTTACGTTGTGACGTTTGGTAGCACACAAAGTGTTCCTCCGGCAAACAGGAGTTGCATAATCTCATAGTCATAGGAACATGTATAAGTCATGAAGAAAGCAATAGCAACATACTAAACAATCGGGTGCTAAGCTAATGAAATGGGTCATGTCAATCATATCATTCTCCTAATGATATGATCTCGTTAATCAAATAACAACGCATGTCTATGGTTAGGAAACATAACCATCTTTGATTAACGAGCTAGTCAAGTAGAGGCATACTAGTGACTTTTAGTTTGTCTATGTATTCACACAAGTATTATGTTTCCGGATAATACAATTCTAGCATGAACAATAAACATTTATCATGATATAAGGAAATATAATAATGACACTATTATTGCCTCTAGGGCATATTTCCTTCACGATGCACACCCACTTAGTTTCTTTTTGAGCTTTCATATACTTATAGCTCTAGTGCATCTGTTGCATGGCAATCCCTACTCACTCACATTGATATCTATTGATGGGCATCTCCATAGCCCGTTGATACGCCTAGTTGATGTGAGACTATCTTCCCCTTTTTGTCTTCTCCACAACCACCACTCTATTCCACCTATAGTGCTATATCCATGGCTCACGCTCATGTATTGCGTGAAGATTGAAAAAGTTTTGAGAATGTCAAAAGTATGAAACAATTGCTTGGCTTGTCATCAGGGTTATGCATGATTTAAATATTTTGTGTGGTGAAGATAGAGCATAGCCAGACTATATGATTTGTCGGGATAAGTTTCTTTGGCCATCTTATTTTGAGAAGACAGAATTGATTTGATTAGTATGCTTGAAGTATTATCATTTCTATGTCAATATAAACTTTTGTCTTGAATCTTTCGGATCTAAATATTCATACCACAATTAAGAAGAATTACACTAAAATTATGCCAAGTAGCACTCCGCATCAAAAATTCTGTTTTTATCATTTACCTACTCGAGGACGAGCAGGAATTAAGCTTGGGGATGCTTGATACGTCTCCAACGTATCTATAATTTTTGATTGCTCCATGCTATATTATCTACTGTTTTGGACATTATTGGGCTTTATTATCCACTTTTATATTATTTTTTGGGACTAACCTATTAACCGGAGGCCCAGCCCAGAATTGTTGTTTTTTGGCTGTTTTAGGGTTTCGAAGAAAAGGAATATCAAACGGAGTCCAAACGGAATGAAACCTTCGGGAACATGATTTTCTCACCGAATACAACTCAGGAGACTTGGACCCTACGTCAAGCCAACTAACAGGAGGCCACGAGGTAGGGGGGCACGCCTACCCCCCCAGGCGTGCCCTCCACCCTCGTGTCCCCCCTATTGCTCCACCGAAGTACTTCTTCCTCCTATATATACCCACGTACCCCCAAACGATCAGATACGGAGCCAAAACCCTAATTCCACTGCCGTAACTTTTTGTATCCACGAGATCCCATCTTGGGGCCTATTTCGGAGCTCCGCCGGAGGGGGCATCGATCACGGAGGGCTTCTACATCAACACCATAGCCTCTCCGATGAAGTGTGAGTAGTTTACTTCAGACCTACGGGTCCATAGTTAGAAGCTAGATGGCTTCTTCTCTCTTTTTGGATCTCAATACAATGTTCTCCCCCTCTCTTATGGAGATCTATTCAATGTAATCTTCTTTTTGCGGTGTATTTGTTGAGACCGATGAATTGTGGGTTTATGATCAAGTCTATCTATGAATAATATTTGAATCTTCTCTGAGTTCTTTTATGTATGATTGGTTATCTTTGCAAGTCTCTTCGAATTATCAGTTTGGTTTGGCCTACTAGATTGATCTTTCTTGCAATGGGAGAAGTGCTTAGCTTTGGGTTCAGTCTTGCGGTGTCCTTTCCCGGTGACAGTAAGGGCAGCAAGGCATGTATTGTATAGTTGCCATCAAGTAACAAGATGGGGTTTTCTTCATATTGCATGAGTCTATCCCTCTACATCATGTCATCTTGCTTAAGGCGTTACTCTGTTTTTAACTTAATACTCTAGGTGCATGCTAGATAGCGGTCGAGTGGAGTAATAGTAGTAGATGCAGGCAGGAGTCGGTCTACTTTTCTCGGACGTGATGCCTATATACATGATCATACCTAGATATTCTCATAACTATGCTCAATTCTGTCAATTGCTTGACAGTAATTTGTTCATCCATCATAGAATACTTATGCTCTCGAGAGAAGCCACTAGTGAAACCTATGGCCCCCGGGTCTATCTTTATCATATTAATCTCCTATTACTTTGCTATTTACTTTGCCTTTATTTTACTTTGCATCTTTATCATAAAAATACCAAAAATATTATCTTATCATATCTATCAGATCTCACTCTCGTAAGTGGCCCTATAGGGATTGACAACCCCTATTTGCGTTGGTTGCGAGAATTTATTTGTTTTGTGCAGGTACGAGGGACCCGTGCGTAGCCTCCTACTGGATTGATACCTTGGTTCTCAAAAACTAGGGGAAATACTTACGCTACTTTGCTGCATCATCCCTTCCTCTTCGGGGAAAACCAACGCAGTGCTAAAAGAGGTAGCAGGGCGCCTGGGCACGCCCGTCACGTCGGTCTGATGGCGGGGTCCCACGCGTAAACGCCCGGAAACCCGGCGGTCCAACAGACACCGCATCCGTCGCCGCGGTGTGAACGTCACGTGGCGCCGCTCCGGCTCGCCACCCAATACCAAATTCGGCTATTTAAGCTGGTCGGCATCCCGCAACCCTAATCCATCCACCTTTCCCTTCTCCACACCGCTAGTCCGAGCCCAACCATCTCCTCCCTCTCCCGATCCGACGCTCTGCCCACGGTCCGACGGTCCGCCCATGCTCCGGCACTCCGCCATTGTCTGAAGCAAGATCACCTACTGCGCCATCCTGACGTCAGAACGCCGCTACGAGATCCAACAGGAGATCCGGGCGAGACAAGTCGCCCGCACCTCCCACATTGCTGTCAGGCTGCCTCTGGACTCGCCGGAGCCGGAGGAGAAGGAGCGGCGGGGGGGAGAGGAGGAGAAGGAGATGGCTCCAATGAAGGTGGAGGAGGCGGAGCAGCAGGAGCCGAAGCAGCAACCGCCGAGCTTCAACATGGAGCAGGCGGAGGCGGAGTTCGCCGTCGCCCAGTCAGAGAAGATGGCAGAGCAGCAGGCCATCCTGGAGTCCATACAGGATAAGGCATATGTGAAGGCAAACCGGGCATTCCACCGGCGCCTCTGCTCCGACCTCCTCCGCCTCTATCTCCGTGTAGAATCCTGTCTTGATTACTAAACGATATAACTTTATTTGTGTAATTGAATTTCTTTACTTCATTTCTCTTATATTTATCAGAGTCCTTATCACTTGAAAAAATAGACAAACGCCGCAACGCGTGCCATCGATGATTTAGTAAGTAATAAAAAAGGTCATTTAGTAGGAAAAAGAACAACATTCTGAACATGTAGTGCCGCCAAAAAAATGAACATGTAGTGCTGCGAGCATAGACAGGAATATATATTCAGCCGCCCAAAAGCAAGTTCGCATTATATATTCCACCGGCAGGGTGTGTTCCTTTCCGTAAGGAAAAAATGAACAACAGAACAAGACAGTAGAAGGATATTGATTGCAAGATAACATATTCATACTACTCGATACGTGTATGATCACGGCACTGGCGTATGTATATATCGACCGATTGATGTATACATGTTGACCCTGCCGCCTCCATCGGTAGCTCTCGTACCTAAACAAACATCCACGTTGTGTGCGTGGGAAGGTCAAGTCAAGAACCCCTCTCTACACGTGTAATTCCTCGATCGTTTTTTTAATACTGTACAACTACTTGCCTCTCTTTTTCTTCAGTTTGCGAGAATACTCCACAGCCACTTGCTGGTGTAGTGCAATAGTTTGACTTGGAGCGCACACGGCGACGATGGCGCGAGAGATGGCACTAATCGAGTTTGGCGCGCCGCCCAGTTCTGCGCAGCCACCACTGGGCTGAATTAAGAGTTAAATTAACCATCTCGGAGTGTAATGTAATCATTGCACGTGTCGTGTTTACCTGTCTGCACGTTGAGACGCTGTAAACAAACAACCCACAAATGGACCCCTTGATCACGTCGTGTCCCCCCGTGAATACAGCTAAGCTAACGACCAATCGTATGAGCTACCATCCAGCAATGCAGCCAGTAGCAACTAACCTTAATGTTACTCTAAAAAAACTAACTTACAAACCTTAACTTTGACGGAGTGCTTCCCATGACTTATCCAAACCACGCACGCACTAACTGTAACTGATGGTGCAGTAATCCACGAAAACCCTTACCATTCGAATTTGAATACAGGTTCCGCTTGGATATAGGCTACGAAGTGGAGGCTTTAAATGCGCAATGATTACATTACATCAACCGCGACTGATGGTGCAGTAATCCACGAAAACCCTAAGTCTGATGATTGTCTATTTGAGCTTTGTGAGGATCACTAGTACTCATCTTACTCAAGGCAATAGACTTATGAAGAATCTCATCTAGAATTTTCAAGAAATAATTTGGGAATCGTTCCTCAAGGAATCTCCATAAGGTGTAGACACAATCAAAATTAGGCAAGCTAGCAAGCAAGTTTCTAAGCAAACCTCTAGTGATTAAATTGATAGTTCTAAGACTACGGATCATGTCAATAGACTCATCAAGGGTAGGATGCAAAGGATCAACAATGCGAGCACAAGGAGTAGTAATGTATTTGGTCAAATGATATTCATTGAAGATCTCAAGTATCTCATTTTTCCACTCATGAAAATACTCTCCATCAAGAATAGGCACTCTACGTCTAAGACTCCCCAACATAGACTCATCCATCTTACTCCAAAGGTGTTTAAACCAAAGCAATGGAAATCAATGCTCTGATACCAATTGAAAGGATCGAGAAGAGGTGTCTAGAGGGGGTGAATGGACCCTTAGCAAGAAAAGTTACAGTTTTTAATTTTTTTAAGTTGAAGTGGAGTTTTGGCACAAGTTTGAACATTCACAATACATATCAAGCAAGCATGACAAAAGTATATGAGCGGCAGAAAGTAAATCATGCCAGTTGCAAGAATGTAAAGGGATGGGATTGGAGTGTGCAAACATAATTAGAGACACAGAGATTTTTGGCATGGTTCCGATAGGTGGTGCTATCATACATCCACGTTGATGGAGACTTCAACCCAAGAAGGGTAACGGTTGCGCGAGTTCACGGAGGGCTCCACCCACGAAGGGTCCACGAAGAAGCAACCTTATCTATCCCACCATGGCCATCGCCCACGAAGGACTTGCCTCACTAGGGTAGATCTTCACGAAGTAGGCGATCTCCTTGCCCGTACAAACTCCTTGGTTCAACTCCACAATCTTGACGGAGGCTCCCAAGTGACACCTAACCAATCTAGGAGACACCACTCTCCAAGAGGTAACAAATGGTGTGTTGATGATGAACTCCTTGCTCTTGTGCTTCAAATGATAGTCTCCCCAACACTCAACTCTCTCTCATAGGATATGATTTGGTGGAAAGATGATTTGAGTGGAAAGCAACTTGGGGAAGGCTAGAGATCAAGATTTATGTGGTTGGAATGAAGTATCTTGACCTCAACACAAGTGTAGGTGGTTCTCTCTCAGAAAATGTATGTTGAAAGTGTAGGGATGTTCTGATGGCTCTCTTCACGAATGAAGAGTGGGTGGAGGGGTATATATAGCCTCCATACAAAATCTAACCGTTACACACAAATCACCAAACTCGGTCAGACCAATTTAGTTCATAATGTGACCGTTAGGATTTTTGGTGGGACCGACATGATTAACTCGGTGGGACCGATGTGCTAGGGTTAGGATAAAGCCTCATCTCGGTTGGACCAATTACACAAATTCGATGGGGCCGATTTTGGTAATAAGCTAAACAGAGATTTGGCCAAGCAAACTCGGTGGGACCGATGTCATGTTTCGGTGAGACCAAAATTAATGCAATAGGCAACAGAGAGTTTGTGAGCCCATCTCGGTGAGACCAAGATCCCATCGGTGAGACCAATTTGATTAGGTTTTCTGGCAGTGGCTATGTCAAGAGAACTCGGTGGCGCCAGATAGAAAGTTTCGGTGGGGCCGAGTTTGACTTTTGGTTTGGGACAAATGTGAATATGAGAAAGTGGTTGAGGGCTTTGGAGCATATCACTAAGCACTTTGAGCAAGCAAGCCATTAAGAAACACCTCATCCCCTCTTAATAGTATTGGCTTTCCTATGGACTCAATGTGATCTTGGATCACTAAAATGAAAAATGTAGAGTCCTGAGCTTTGAGCTTGAGCCAATCATTTGTCTTCATCATCTTGAAGGGTCCCACATCCTCTAGTCCATGCCACTCCACTGTTGGACTTATCTGAAATATGCTAGATGAAAGTATTAGTCCAACAAGAGATATGTTGACATTAATTACCAAAATCACCCGGGGATGATGGCCATGGTGGGATAGACAAGCTTGCTTCTTCGTGGACCCTTCGTGGGTGGATCCCTCCGTGGACTCGCGCAACCATTACCCTTCTTGGGTTGAAGTCTCTATCAACATGGATGTATGATAGCACCACCTATCGGAACCACTCCAAAAATCTCTGTGTCTCCAATTATGTTTGCACACTCCAATCCCATCTCTTTACATTCTTGCAACTTGCATGATTTACTTTCGGCTGCTTATATACTCTTGTCATGCTTGCTTGATATGTATTGTGAATGTTCAAACTTGTGCCAAAACTCCACTTCAACTTAAAGAAATTAAAAAATGTAGCTTTTCTTGCTAAGAGTCTATTCACCCCCCCCTCTAGACACCTCTTCTCGGTTCTTTCACAAGCTACGCATGAGAAAGCAATGAGGCGTGAGGTAGGGGATGCATGATGCAACACACGGGGAGGGAATAAAATTTTGACGGTCGTTCATTATGCGGGATAAGGATAAGAGCGATGATGGGCCCCACATGGATGCGTGGCAAGCTGTGGAAGTGGTGTGTGGGTATAGAGGTGACACGTTGCACACAACCGAGATGGTCGATGCTCACATTTCTCAGTGACACTGAAAGTGATAGTGATTGACTAGAGGGGGGATGAATAGGCGAATTTTATGGAAGTCTTCAAAACATGGAAGTTTTGAAGACAAACAATAGAAATAAACCTATTACCATGCAGCGGAAGGTAGACTACACTAAGCAAGCCATAGTCAAGTATTCAATGAAATGAAAGCACAAAGACTGATAGCAGCTAGGCAGTATAGATCAGGATGGAAGATAGTATGAAGCCAATCAGAACAAGCAGTCACACAGTGAAGACAAATAGATGATACAAACAGGCAATGACTTCACAAGGACCAATCTGCAAATAAAGAGATGGAAAGGATAGAACCAGTGGCTCGTTGAAGACAATGATTTGTTGGACCAGTTTCAGTTGCTGTGACAACTGTACGTCTGGTTAGGGAGGCTGAGATTCAACTCAGAAGACCACGTCTTCACCTTATTCCCCTTGAGCTAAGGACACCCAGTCCTCGCCCAATCACTCTGGTAAGTCTTCAAGGCAGACTTCCAAACCTTCACAGACTTCGTTCACCGGCGATCCACAATGACTCTTGGATGCTCAGAACGCGACGCCTAACCGGCTGGAGGATTCACAGTCCTCAAGTGTAATAAGTCTTCAGATCAGACAGACAAGAAGACTTAAGTGATGCCTAACACTCTTTGGCTCTGGGTGTTTAGGGCTTTATCCTCGCAAGGAATTCTCTCTCAAAGGCTTCAAGGTGGGTTGCTCTCAAACGACAAAAGCCGTACACTAACTCTGAGTAGCCAACCACTTATGGTTGTAGGGGGTGGGCTATTTATAGCCACTAGGAAACCCGACCTGATTTGTCCGAAATGACCCTGGGTCACTGAGGAACTGACACGTGTTCCAACGTTCAGATTTCGAACACACACACACGACAACTTTACTTGGGCTACAAGCAAAGCTGACTTATCCAACTCTGAATAAGATTTGCTCCCATAGTCTTCACTCGAAGACATAGGATTTTGGTTAAGCATCACTTCAGTCATTCTGACTGGTTCTCTTGGACCCCACTTAACAGTACGGTGGTTCCTATGACTCAACAAAGAAGAAAAAGAACGACGAAACAACTAAGTCTTCGCGCTCCGTAGTTTTCACGCGATGTCTTCTCTTATCATAGTCTTCAATGCGAATGTCTTCACATACCACCTTTGACTTCAATGTCTTCATACATTTTTAGGGGTCATCTCTGGTAGGAAAACCGAATCAATTAGGGAATTCTACCTGTGTTATCCTGCAATTCTCACAAACACATTAGTCCCTCAACCAGGTTTGTCATCAATACTCTAAAACCAACTAGGGGTGGCACTAGATGCACTTACAATCTCCCCCTTTTTGGTGATTGATGACAAACTGGTTGAAGTTTTCAACAGGGAATAAAATATGTGAAATTGTAAAGGATAGGGTATTGTCTTCATAAGTTGCAAAGGCTCCCCCTGAAGATGTGCATATAAGTACTTTGCTCTTGGAATGCAAATGCACATGGCAGGTTGTACTTGTGGAGATCCTCTTCAGCCTATGATGACAATTCGGCATGCATGATATGATATAACAAAGATAATGACATGCATAATGGAAAATGGACATCTGCAAAATGACCTAAGTGCAGAATTTATCATCGCACATGTGGAATTTATCATCGCATCACAGAATAGCAAATAAGTAGCAGACGACCATCGAGTTTAAGTGTTACAGCTCAAAGAACCAAATGTATCGAAAAGCAAGAGTTGTAAACACTTGGCAAAAGTAGTAAAAGGTAAAGCAACCACCCATATGGACCCGCTTGAAGACTATCAACTCATATGCTTCTCCCCCTTTTGTCAGTAAGGACCAAAAAGGTTCGAAGACATAGAGCGCCTACTCATTCCCATGAGGTGCAGGCGAGGCAGCAGGGTCGTCGTTGAGGTCCGGTGGTGCAGAAGAACTTGGTGCAGTGTCGACACGCGTTGAAGTTGGAGGAGGTGAAGTTGCATCATCTTGGTCATCAATGACTCTGGCATCCACTGTCGCAGCTGAGGACGAATAGTCAGAGTCTTCAAGTGAGGGAGTCCGACGCAAGTGAGCATTCCTGGGAGGAGTTGAGTCAAACTTGAACTGTTCGGTGAAGCCATCGTCTTGCAGATCAGCTTCAGCACTAAGTAATGTCAAACTCTTCCATGACCTCCGACAGGTTTCATGAGTGACAAAGGCATTCTTGGTGGCAAGATTGTGAATGCGGTTGACATCCACCAAGAGGCTTTGCATCTGACGCTTAAGCCAGTTGTGATGTTTGTCCTGTTTCTGCTGTAGCGCGACGAGAAGCTCTCGGTCATTTAGGACACGAGATCTCCTTCGAGGCCTTTGCTCAATGATGCTACCAGTGGCGTCAGTTTGAGCACGAGGGGCATGTGTGTTGCCAGCAAGGGGATAAACACGAGAAACTGCTGGAACTCCTTCAATAGGCTGGGTGAAGTTTTGGTGATCAACGTTGTGAAGATAAATGGGATCCTTAGCAGGCTCTGGGTAAATAGCTTCAACTGATAGATCAACCTCTGGCAAGAATATAAGATGATTGCGCGCAGACGGCTGACAGTTGAAGGCAGAGTGACGCTTGATAAGACGCATGCCCCATGGGGCATAGAATTTCAACCCAAAAATGTCGGAGCCAAATGCAGCCAACTGCCTGATGAAGAAGTCTTGAGCATTGAAGCTGATGCCATTAAAGATATAGAAAACCAAAGTCTTCATTGCTCCTTCAAGCTTCACTGCAGATGAATGTCCTTTGACAGGCCATAGAGTCTTCCTGAAGATATGGTAAATGGTGCAGGGCAGGTACTCTAGGTCTTCAACAAAGAATTCAGACGGGTATTTAGCGTTGTGAGGCAGAGGCTTCATCATGCTCAGCATTTGACTCATGTTGGGTTCTGGCTTCTGAAAAATGCTTTCCAAGGCATTCTGGTGTTGTTGACAACCTGGTTCATAGTATTCACTCGGAGTGGGCAGGCCTGTGAGCTCAATGATATCAAGAGCTTTGGCTTCATGATGGACATTGCCTGTCATCCACTCAAGGACCCAAGTCTTTGGATCCCTGTTGTAGCCTCGAATGTGAAGAGTTGCATAGAACTATAGCAGAAGCTCTTCATTTCAATGTTCCTTATCTGTGACAAACTGCAGCAGTCCAGCATCTCTGAAGCAATCCAACGCTTCTTCAAGGCAGGGCAGGCCAGCTATAGCTTCAGAGTCGAGGCACATATGTGGAAATATGCGCCCTTGATTGTATAGGACGCAGGAATAGTAGCTATGCTGCTGATAGCTCCAGAACCGATCTGATGAAATGCGAGGTTTGGTATAAGGGTTCTTGGCGCTGTTGAAGAAGGTGTTATGTGCCACGAAGCCATTCACATTGAAGACCCTGTTGGAAATATGCCCTAGAGGCAATAATAAAAGCATTATTATTATATTTCCTTGTTCATGATAATTGTCTTTATTCATGCTATAATTGTGTTATCCGGAAATTGTAATACATGTGTGACTAAAAGACACCAACATGTCCCTAGTAAGCCTCTAGTTGACTAGCTCGTTGATCAACAGATAGTCATGGTTTCCTGACTATGGACACTGGATGTCATTGATAACGAGATCACATCATTAGGAGAATGATGTGATCGACAAGACCCAATCCTAAACATAGCATAAGATTGTATAGTTCGTTTGCTAGAGTTTTCCAATGTCAAGTATCTTTTCCTTAGACCATGAGATCGTGTAACTCCCGGATACCGTAGGAGTGCTTTGGGTGTGCCAAACGTCACAACGTAACTGGGTGACTATAAAGGTATACTACGGGTATCTCCGAAAGTGTCTGTTGGGTTGACATGGATCAAGACTGGGATTTGTCACTCCGTATGGCGGAGAGGTATCACTGGGCCCACTCGGTAATGCATCATCATAATGAGCTCAAAGTGACCAAGTGTCTGGTCATGAGATCATGCATTACGGTACGAGTAAAGTGACTTGCCGGTAACGAGATTGAACGAGGTATTGGGATACCGACGATCGAATCTCGGGCAAGTAACATACCGATTGGCGAAGGGAATTGTATACGGGGTTGCTTGAATCCTCGACATAGTGGTTCATCCGATGAGATCATCGAGGAGCATGTGGGAGCCAACATGGGTATCCAGATCCCGCTGTTGGTTATTGACCAGAGAGCGATCTCGGTCATGTCTACATGTCTCCCGAACCCGTAGGGTCTACACACTTAAGGTTCGGTGACGCTAGGGTTGTAGGGATATGTATATGCAGTAACCCAAATGTTGTTCGGAGTCCCGGATGAGATCCCGGATGTCACAAGGAGTTCCAGAATGGTCCGGAGGTAAAGAATTATATATAGGAAGTGCTATTTCAGCCATCGGGACAAGTTTCGGGGTCACCGGTATTGTACCGGGACCACCGGAAGGGTCCCGGGGGTCCACCGGGTGGGGCCACCTATCCCGGAGGGCCCCATGGGCTGAAGTGGGAAGGGATCCAGCCCAAAGTGGGCTGGGTCGCCACTTCCCCCTAGGGCCCATGCGCCTAGAGTGGGGGAAACCCTAAAGGAAGAGTCCTAGGAGGGGAAGGCACCTCCTAGGTGCCTTGGGGAGGAGGGATTCCTCCCTTGGCCGCCGCCCCCCCTAGGAGATTGCATCTCCTAGGGCCGGCGCCCCCCCTAGGCCCCCTATATATAGTGGGGGGAAGGGAGGACCTCTCACCCTTGCCTTTGGTGCCTCCCTCTCCCTCTCCAACACCTCCTCCTCCTCCATAGTGCTTGGCGAAGCCCTGCCGGAGTACTGCAGCTCCATCACCACCACGCCGTCGTGCTGCTGCTGGAGCCATCTTCCTCAACCTCTCCTTCCCCCTTGCTGGATCAAGAAGAAGGAGACGTTACGCTGACCGTACGTGTGTTGAACACGGAGGTGCCGTCCGTTCGGCGCTAGGATCTCCGGTGATTTGGATCATGTCGAGTACGCCTTCCTCATCCCCGTTCTTTGAACACTTCCGCGCGTGATCTACAAAGGTATGTAGATGCAATCCGATCACTCGTTGCTAGATGAACTCCTAGATGGATCTTGGTGAAACCGTAGGAAATTTTTTGTTTTCTGCAAACGTTCCCCAATAGTGGCATCATGAGCTAGGTCTATGCGTAGTTCTCTTGCACGAGTAGAACACAATTTGTTGTGGGCGTTGATGTTGTCAACTTTCTTGCCGCTACTAGTCTTATCTTGCTTCAGCGGTATTGTGGGATGAAGCGGCCCGGACCAACCTTACACGTACGCTTACGTGAGACCGGTTCCACCGACTAACATGCACTAGTTGCATAAGGTGGCTGGCGGGTGTCTGTCTCTCCCACTTTAGTTGGAGTGGATTCGATGAAAAGGGTCCTTATGAAGGGTAAATAGAAGTTGACAAATCACGTTGTGGCTTTCACGTAGGTAAGAAAACGTTCTTGCTAGAACCCTACTTCAGCCACGTAAAAACTTGCAACAACAATTAGAGGACGTCTAACTTGTTTTTGCAGCAAGTGCTTTGTGATATGATATGGCCAAAGTTGTGATGAATGATGAATGATATATATGTGATGTATGAGATGTTCATGCTATTGTAATAGGAATCACGACTTGCATGTCGATGAGTATGACAACCGGCAGGAGCCATAGGAGTTGTCTATATTTTTTGTATGACCTGCGTGTCATTGAGAAACGCCATGTAAATTACTTTACTTTATTGCTAAACGCGTTAGCCATAGTAGTAGAAGTAATAGTTGGCGAGCAACTTCATGGAGACACAATGATGGAGATCATGATGATGGAGATCATGGTGTCATGCCGGTGACAAGATGATCATGGAGCCCCAAGATGGAGATCAAAGGAGCTATGTGATATTGGCCATATCATGTCACTATTATTATTTGATTGCATGTGATGTTTATCATGTTTTTCATCTTGTTTGCTTAGAACGACGGTAGTAAATAAGATGATCCCTCATAATAATTTCAAGAAAGTGTTCCCCCTAACTGTGCACCGTTGTGACAGTTCGTTGTTTCGAAGCACCACGTGATGATCGGGTGTGATAGATTCTAACATTCACATACAACGGGTGTAAGACAGATTTACACATGCAAAACACTTAGGTTGACTTGACGAGCCTAGCATGTACAGACATGGCCTCGGAACACAGAAGACCGAAAGGTCGAGCATGAGTCGTATAGAAGATACGATCAACATGAAGATGTTCACCGACGTTGACTAGTCCGTCTCACGTGATGATCGGACACGGCCTAGTTAACTCGGATCATGTTATACTTAGATGACTGGAGGGATGTCTATCTAAGTGGGAGTTCATTGAATAATTTGATTAGATGAACTTAATTATCATGAACTTAGTCTAAAATATTTACAATATGTCTTGTAGATCAAATGGCCAACGTAGTCCTCAACTTCAACGCGTTCCTAGAGAAAATCAAGATGAAAGACGATGGCAGCAACTACACGGACTGGGTCCGGAACCTGAGGATCATCCTCATAGCTACCAAGAAAGATTATGTCCTACAAGCACCGCTAGGTGACGCACCTGTTCTCCCTCCAGAACAAGACATTATGAACGCTTGGCAGGCACGTACCGATGACTACTCCCTCATTCAGTGCGGCATGCTTTACAGCTTAGAGCCGGGGTTCCAAAAGCGTTTTGAGAGACACGGAGCATATGAGATGTTCGAAGAGCTGAAAATGGTTTTCCAAGCTCATGCCCGGGTCGAGAGATATGAAGTCTCCGACAAATTCTTCAGCTGTAAGATGGAGAAAAATAGTTCTGTCAGTGAGCACATACTCACAATGTCTGGGTTACATAACCGCTTGACTCAGCTGGGAGTTAATCTCCCGGATGACGCGGTCATTGACAGAATTCTCCAGTCGCTTCCACCGAGCTACAAGAGCTTTGTGATGAACTTCAATATGCAGGGGATGGAAAAGACCATTCCTGAAGTATTTGCAATGCTGAAATCAGCAGAGGTAGAAGTCAAAAAGGAACATCAAGTGTTGATGGTGAATAAAACCACTAAGTTCAAGAAAGGCAAGGGT
Source organism: Triticum aestivum (assembly GCF_018294505.1). NCBI lineage: Eukaryota > Viridiplantae > Streptophyta > Magnoliopsida > Poales > Poaceae > Triticum > Triticum aestivum. The sequence continues at coordinate 534,253,543 of NC_057809.1, read as the reverse complement.
AAGAAAACCTTCAAGAAAGACGGCAAGGGAGTTGCCGCGCCCGGCAAGCAAGCTGCCGGGAAGAAGCCAAAGAATGGACCTAAGCCCGAGACTCAGTGCTTTTATTGCAAGGAAAGTGGTCACTGGAAGCGGAACTGCCCCAAATACTTAGCGGACAAGAAGGCCGGCAAAACAAAAGGTATATGTGATATACACGTAATTGATGTGTACCTTACCAGTACTCGTAGTAGCTCCTGGGTATTTGATACCGGTGCAGTTGCTCACATTTGTAACTCAAAGCAGGAGCTGCGGAATAAGCGGAGACTGGCGAAGGACGAGGTGACGATGCGCGTCGGGAATGGTTCCAAGGTCGATGTGATCGCCGTCGGCACGCTGCCTCTTCATTTACCTACGGGATTAGTTTTAAACCTCAATAATTGTTATTTAGTACCAGCTTTGAGCATGAACATTGTATCAGGATCTCGTTTAATACGAGATGGCTACTCATTTAAATCCGAGAATAATGGTTGTTCTATTTATATGAGAGATATGTTTTATGGTCATGCTCCGATGGTGAATGGTTTATTCTTAATGAATCTCGAGCGTAATGCTACACATATTCATAGTGTGAGTACCAAGAGATGTAAGATTGATAATGATAGTCCCACATACTTGTGGCACTGCCGCCTTGGTCACATAGGTGTCAAACGCATGAAGAAGCTCCATGCTGATGGACTTTTAGAGTCTCTTGATTATGAATCATTTGACACGTGCGAACCATGCCTCAAGGGTAAAATGACCAAGACTCCGTTCTCAGGAACAATGGAGCGAGCAACCAACTTATTGGAAATCATACATACTGATGTGTGCGGTCCAATGAGTGTTGAGGCTCGCGGTGGCTATCGTTATGTTCTCACCCTCACTGATAACTTGAGTAGATATGGGTATGTCTACTTAATGAAACACAAGTCTGAGACCTTTGAAAAGTTCAAGGAATTTTAGAGTGAGGTTGAGAATCAACGTGACAGAAAAATCAAGTTTCTACGATCAGATCGTGGAGGAGAATACTTGAGTCACGAGTTTGGCACACACTTAAGAAAATGTGGAATAGTTTCACAACTCACGCCGCCTAGAACACCTCAGCGTAATGGTGTGTCCGAACGTCGTAATCGCACTCTATTAGATATGGTGCGATCAATGATGTCTCTTGCCGATTTACCGTTATCTTTTTGGGGCTATGCTTTAGAGACTGCCGCATTCACTTTAAATAGGGCTCCGTCGAAATCCGTTGAGACGACACCGTATGAATTATGGTTTGGGAAGAAACCTAAGCTGTCGTTTCTAAAAGTTTGGGGATGCGATGCTTATGTCAAGAAATTTCAACATGAAAAGCTCGAACCCAAATCGGAAAAATGCGTCTTCATAGGATACCCTAAAGAAACTATCGGGTATACCTTGTACCTCAAATCCGAAGGCAAGATCTTTGTTGCCAAGAATGGATCCTTTCTAGAGAAAGAGTTTCTCTCGAAAGAAGTAAGTGGGAGGAAAGTAGAACTTCATGAAGTATTACCTCTTGAACCGGAAAAAGGCGCAACTCATGAAAATGTTCCTGATGTGCCTGCACCGACTAGAGAGGAAGTTAATGATGATGATCAAGATACTTCAGATCAAGCTCCTACTGAAATTTGAAGGTCCACAAGGACACGTTCCACACCAGAGTGGTACGGCAACCCTGTCTTGGAAATCATGTTGTTAGACAACGGTGAACCTTCGAACTATGAAGAAGCGATGGCGGGCCCGGATTCCGACAAATGGCTAGAAGCCATGAAATCCGAGATAGGATCCATGTATGAAAACGAAGTATGGACTTTGACTGACTTGCCCGTTGAGCGGCGAGCCATAGAAAATAAATGGATCTTTAAGAAGAAGAAAGACGCGGATGGTAATGTGACCATCTATAAAGCTCGGCTTGTCGCTAAGGGTTATCGACAAGTTCAAGGTGTTGACTATGATGAGACTTTCTCACCAGTAGCAAAGCTGAAGTCCGTCCGAATCATGTTAGCAATTGCCGCATTCTATGATTATGAGATATGGCAAATGGACGTCAAAACGGCATTCCTTAATGGTTTCCTTAAGGAAGAATTGTATATGATGCAGCCGGAAGGTTTTGTCGATCCTAAGAATGCTGACAAGGTATGCAAGTTCCAACGCTCGATTTATGGGCTGGTGCAAGCATCTCGGAGTTGGAACATTCGCTTTGATGAGATGATCAAAGCGTTTGGGTTTACGCAGACTTATGGAGAAGCCTGCGTTTACAAGAAAGTGAGTGGGAGCTCTGTAGCATTTCTCATATTATATGTAGATGACATACTTTTGATGGGAAATGATATAGAACTCTTGGACAACATTAAGGCCTACTTGAATAAGAGTTTTTCAATGAAGGACCTTGGAGAAGCTGCTTATATATTAGGCATCAAGATCTATAGAGATAGATCAAGACGCCTCATAGGTCTTTCACAAAGCACATACCTTGATAAGATATTGAAGAAGTTCAATATGGATCAGTCTAAGAAGGGGTTCTTGCCTGTGTTGCAAGGTGTGAAATTGAGCTCAGCTCAATGTCCGACCACGACAGAAGATATAGAAGAGATGAGTGTCATCCCCTATGCCTCAGCCATAGGTTCTATTATGTATGCCATGCTGTGTACCAGACCTGATGTAAACCTTGCCGTAAGTTTGGTAGGAAGGTACCAAAGTAATCCCGGCAAGGAACACTGGACAATGGTCAAGAATATCCTGAAGTACCTAAAAAGGACTAAGGAAATGTTTCTCGTTTATGGAGGTGACGAAGAGCTTGTCGTAAAAGGTTACGTCGATGCTAGCTTCGACACAGATCTGGATGACTCTAAGTCACAAACCGGATACGTGTATATTTTGAATGGTGGAGCAGTAAGCTGGTGCAGTTGCAAGCAGAGCATCGTGGCGGGATCTACATGTGAAGCGGAATACATGGCAGCCTCGGAGGCAGCGCATGAAGCAATTTGGGTGAAGGAGTTCATCACCGACCTAGGAGTCATACCCAATGCGTCGGGGCCAATCAAACTCTTCTGTGACAACACTGGAGCTATTGCACTTGCCAAGGAGCCCAGGTTTCACAAGAAGACCAGGCACATCAAGCGTCGCTTCAACTCCATTCGTGAAAATGTTCAAGATGGAGATATAGATGTTTGTAAAGTACATACGGACCTGAATGTAGCAGATCCGTTGACTAAACCTCTCCCTAGAGCAAAACATGATCAACACCAGAATTCCATGGGTGTTCGATTCATCACAATGTAACTAGATTATTGACTCTAGTGCAAGTGGGAGACTGTTGGAAATATGCCCTAGAGGCAATAATAAAAGCATTATTATTATATTTCCTTGTTCATGATAATTGTCTTTATTCATGCTATAATTGTGTTATCCGGAAATGTAATACATGTGTGAATAAAAGACACCAACATGTCCCTAGTAAGCCTCTAGTTGACTAGCTCGTTGATCAACAGATAGTCATGGTTTCCTGACTATGGACACTAGATGTCATTGATAACGAGATCACATCATTAGGAGAATGATGTGATGGACAAGACCCAATCCTAAACATAGCATAAGATCGTATAGTTCGTTTGCTAGAGTTTTCCAATGTCAAGTATCTTTTCCTTAGACCATGAGATCGTGTAACTCCCGGATACCGTAGGAGTGCTTTGGGTGTGCCAAACGTCACAACATAACTGGGTGACTATAAAGGTATACTACAGGTATCTTCGAAAGTGTCTGTTGGGTTGACACGGATCAAGACTGGGATTTGTCACTCCGTATGACGGAGAGGTATCACTGGGCCCACTCGGTAATGCATCATCATAATGAGCTCAAAGTGACCAAGTGTCTGGTCACGGGATCATGCATTACGGTACGAGTAAAGTGACTTGCCGGTAACGAGATTGAACGAGGTATTGGGATACCGACGATCGAATCTTGGGCAAGTAACATACCGATTGACGAAGGGAATTGTATACGGGGTTGCTTGAATCCTCGACATAGTGGTTCATCCGATGATATCATCGAGGAGCATGTGGGAGCCAACATGGGTATCCAGATCCCGCTGTTGGTTATTGACCAGAGAGCGATCTCGGTCATGTCTACATGTCTCCCGAACCCGTAGGGTCTACACACTTAAGGTTCGGTGACGCTAGGGTTGTAGGGATATGTATATGCAGTAACCCGAATGTTGTTCGGAGTCCCGGATGAGACCCCGGACGTCACGAGGAGTTCCGGAATGGTCCGGAGGTAAAGGATTATATATAGGAAGTGCTATTTCGGCCATCGGGACAAGTTTCGGGGTCACCGGTATTGTACCGGGACCACCGGAAGGGTCCCGGGGGTCCACCGGGTGGGGCCACCTATCCCGGAGGGCCCCATGGGCTGAAGTGGGAAGGGATCCAGCCCAAAATGGGCTGGGGCGCCACTTCCCCCTAGGGCCCATGCGCCTAGGGTGGGGGAAACCCTAAAGGAAGAGTCCTAGGAGGGGAAGGCACCTCCTAGGTGCTTGGGGAGGAGGGATTCCTCCCTTGGCCGCCGCCCCCCTAGGAGATTGCATCTCCTAGGGCCGGCGCCCCCCTAGGCCCCCTATATATAGTGGGAGGAAGGGAGGACCTCTCACCCTTGCCTTTGGTGCCTCCCTCTCCCTCTCCAACACCTCCTCCTCCTCCATAGTGCTTGGCGAAGCCCTGCCGGAGTACTGTAGCTCCATCACCACCATGCCGTCGTGCTGCTGCTGGAGCCATCTTCCTCAACCTCTCCTTCCCCCTTGCTGGATCAAGAAGAAGGAGACGTTACGCTGACCGTACGTGTGTTGAACACAGAGGTGCCGTCCGTTCGGCGCTAGGATCTCCGTTGATTTGGATCACGTCGAGTACGCCTTCCTCATCCCCGTTCTTTGAACGCTTCCGCGCGTGATCTACAAAGGTATGTAGATGCAATCTGATCACTCATTGCTAGATGAACTCCTAGATGGATCTTGGTGAAACCGTAGGAAAATTTTTGTTTTCTGCAAACGTTCCCCAACAAACCCCAGGTGAAGTTGCAATGCCTGGGAATCGTGAAAGTCTTGGCTTGGGCTTTTGGACTTGAGGTCTGTGCTCGACATGATATTCAAATTCTGGACCCGCAGCAGGTGGAAGAACTAGAATGGGCCAGCGGACCATAACAGGCTGACCACGATCAAATGCCATCTCTATTGTATGAGGTCTTGGAGGGGGAACATGAGCATTGGCATTGTCGTTGACATGAGCTTCAGGGACCACATTGGCTTCAGGTGCTTGTACCTCATGTGCTTCAGTATTGGCTTCAAGTGCTGCAGTGGTGTCAGGCGCTTGAACTTCTGGCACCGCAGTAGCTTCAAGCGCCGCATTAGCTTCAGCCATGACAACGTCATTGGCTTCAGTGGTGATGTTGGTGGCCGCCTCAGGATTGTTAACCTCCACTTCAGAAGCTGGAGGGTTGGACATGTTCTCCTCGAGAACAACATCTTGGTGGGACGGGGGTGTAGCAATTCTGTCTGCTTCAACTCTTGGTTCTTCTTCTTCATCGGCTGATGTAGCCGGAATATCTTCAGCCATTTTGGCTTTAGACTCAGATACGTGCATAGTGGGAGTGACTTGGGGCCTTGGTCCTTTGCGAAGCCTGCGTAATGCTGGCAACGCTTGCGGAGATGGAGTGTGCTGGGCCTCAAAGTCATCGTCATCTTGCACTGGTGAGGTAGCTTGCAGTTGGGGAGAACTTGGAGTGTCTTGTCGTTGTGGGTGATCAGCCCATGATGCATCCTGAGCAGTTGGCGTCAGAGGACGACCAATGCTGATGAGTTCGCTGTGCGTGAGCACATGCGATGATACCAATTGATGCTTGATCTAAGGAAGGACTTCATCATCTTCAACATTGTCGTGAGGACCAATGTCTTCAGCTGCGGTGGGGTCAACAGCTGGATTGTCTTCAGCGTCAGGAGCCTCTGGGGAAGCAGGCTCATGAACTATCACTTGGCGTTCTTGATTTTCAGACGCAGGACGAGTCATTGAGATTGGCTCGACCTCAAGGGGCTCTGTGGGAGCAGCCCGATCTCTCTTCTTGATTTTTCGTTTCTTAGTTGGAGGAGCATCATCAGTGGTGCCCTTGGTTTTGCGCTTTCTGGCTTCAGCTTCAGCTACCCTTGTTTTCTTCAGTTCTGAAGCCACTGTGGGGACCTTAGGCTTTGAGCCTGTCATACTGACTGGGAAGACAATTGGATGTACTTCCTTCCTTGGTGCTCCAGGTTCTGCCACAGCTGGCTACTTCTTTTTCTTGGCCACCATTCTGGGGTCGATTCTTGGTCGTCCCAAGGCCTTGCGCTTTTCAGCTTCATTATATCCTTGGACACATTTAGCAGCAAGATCCTTCATGCGCTCACGAGAACCTTTGGCTTCTTTGCGTTTGGTTCGGAATGCTTCCTTAAGCTCATGCATCATGGTCTGGAAATTTTGAATGTCTTCAACATTGAGCTTGGCCATATGCTTCTTGAACTGAGCCTTTTTCATAATCTATCTTATGCTTTAGCTCAACAATCTTCTGAGCTAGAGCCAGCTCAACAGCAATGGCTCCATGGAAGGCGACGCTGAGGCCAACGGGAAGCTGAAGATCATCAAAACTAACATTTGGGTTGTCAAACCACCCATCAATGAATGTGTTGATGATTTCAACATCAAAGAGAGGAAGGTCATTGAACATTTCTGCCTCTTGCTTGCTCTTGATCAACTGCTTAAGAGCGTCATCGCCAAGATCGTCGTCGCTGGACAGATCAATGGCGTCATTCTCATTTCGCAGAACAGCAGCATGGGTCAGTGATTGACTGGTGGGCTGCATGGGCATCTTCACTTTGGAGGGCTTGGAGATGCGTGACAGATCTTCAGACTACACACTATGTGCAGGAGGTGCAGTGGCCAGGGGCTTCACCCGTGAGACCTTTGGTGCAGGGGCAGGCTTTGAAGCTTTAGGCTTCTTCAGCTTCTTTGGCTTCGGTGGTGCAGGCGCTTCGTCAGATTTAGCATCGTCTGCAGGTTAATCCACGACTGCCCCTTGAACCATAATATGAGTGATGAGACCTTCCAGGTTGTAGAAGGGCCCAACAAGATTGGGTTCAGCTTCGCGTGAGCCATCGGTACGAGGAGCAGAGGGACCTGGGTTGAAGTCTAATCCCCGTGACTTCTTGTTTTCTTTGGCCGAGTTCTTGGCAAACTGAAGGTTGCGCTTGAACAGATTGTCGTCACGACACCATAGTAATGACGATGGGTCTGCATCTGCAGGCTGTGGTCCACGGACCATGCAAGGATAGAAGCCTTATTCAATGGCTTCAGCTCTGGACCTGGGTTGGAGATTTTTGTATAGGATGTCTCCCCACGGTCGCCTGATGGCATTCTTCTCAGCATACTCCTGGGTCACGAACCTGTACTTGAACCATTGTTCTGCCCAATATCTTCGAATCCATTGGATTCGAGTTTTCCGCTAATTGTAGTCCTCCTACGGATCTGTCTTGTACAGCTCATAGAGGTCAGGAGGCAGATCTCTTGAGGTGTTACCACGATGCTGTCTGCCACCCTTCCTTGCAGATTTTTCTGGTGCCATGAAGTTTAGACTGAAAGGCTTCAAAACTATCAAAGTCTTCCGTCTACTGGTGAGACAAGAACTGGCTTCAGGGGAATTTATATGATATTGTAAGAATTCTGCAAATGAATGCAGACTATGAGAACCAAGGGATTCTCCCACGGACATGTACCTGTGACAGCATTAAGGTGCGAGGGAAGGGGAAGAGGTCATATGCATTCTCAGAAGATTTTGAAGATAAATCAGTTTAGAAGACATTGACCTCATAGTGCGAAGACATTCACTCATAGATAGAGAGTTGGTTTCACATTTGTACGAATCCACGAATAAGTACAAGTGAGGAATCTAACTACTTTGTGAAGCATAAATGAACATACTAGGCATATTATGAGATGCGGTATTTGAAATAGATCCAACTTGTGTGAATAGAAACTGCTTGTGGTAGAAAAGGATGAATCTATCGGATCAAAGAGACTGTAAAAAGGAGGTTTTATTTACCACACGAGGAACTGCTAGACGGAGTGGGAGAGGAGGCCAAGCAGTTCGATCTTCCGTGCCCTAACTTGGCGACGGAGGACACCTACGGTGACGGCGGAGAAGACGATGTCCGCGGTCGGCGTGAAGACGGCGTTGGTGAGGTTGCGGCAGCTAAGCGCTTCATCGCCGACGTCGTCGAGGGCTAGAGGTGGCGCTAGGGTTTGTGCAAGAGTGGGAGAAAGGAAATGACTGTGGTGAGGCGTGTATTTATAGGGACATGGACGACACAATGTTATTACACAAGTGTCCCTCACAGTTCACATCTGAAGGACACGTGGCTATCATGCAACACATCGGAGGTTGTTCCACGTTCCCATGCACACCTGGATTGTCGGATGGTCGTTCCCACTTCTCCAGGTTTCAGGTGGAAGGATTTAGCATTGAAAACGGATTAATGTTTGTCTCTGTGTCTTCTGCCGACAAGGATGCAGAGAAGACATTTTGACAGTGTCAATAGAATGCATATGATTTGGACAGATAGACTTAGGAAAGAAGCATAGAGGGGTTAGGGTCCGATCACATTCACTTAGTTCAAAAGATTCAGCAAGAAGCCATAGCTATAAATGAATGATGTAGAGGACAGAAACCAAATTAGTACGTTGAAGATAAACATGAGGTCATGTTAACATTGAAGACAAACAGAAAGCGAAGACTTTGCAGATGTAATGCCATGTGAGAAACACTTCTTAGGGAAGAATTTTGTGGTGGCGTTACCCACCGTATAGGAAGTATTAGACCCAGACACGGCGCACAACTTTCGTGGCACTCTGAAGTCAAATTCCACGTTAATGTGTTCACACTCAGAATGTAAGTCTTCATTGATTGAAGACATACGTTACTTCATGTGTTGCACATCTAAGTTATCAACATGCACAAGTGTTAGGAAGTGTGCCTGATCACAGAACATTTGAGGATTCCAAGATATTTAGCTCACACCATAACTTGCAAAACCTTTTCTCATCCAAGGGCTTTGTGAAGATATCTGTCAATTGCTCTTCAGTGTTGACGTGTATGATATCAATATCTTCCTTCATAACATGATCTCTGAGAAAGTGATGACGAATTTGAATGTGCTTTGTCTTCGAGTGCTGAACTGGGTTGTTGGCAATCTTGATGGCGCTCTCGTTGTCCCAGTAGAGTGGCACTTGCTTCAGATGAATGCCATAGTCATTGAGTGTTTGCTTCATTCATAGAAGCTGAGCGTAGCAAGATCCAGCAACAATGTATTCAGATTCAGCAATGGAGAGAGATAGACAGTTCTGCTTCTTTGAAGACCAACATACAAGTGATCGTCCCAAAAAATGACATGTGTCTGATGTAGACTTGCGATCCACCTTGTCACCAGCATAATCAGCATCCGAGAATCCAACTAGATCAAACTCTGAGCCCTTTGGATACCATAATCCTAGTGTTGGGGTGTAAGCCAAATATCTAAGAATTTGCTTCACAGTTAAGTGATGCGATTCCTTTGGTGCCGCTTGGAACCGGGCACACATGCAAACACTAAGCATGATATCTGGCCTAGATGCACATAAATAAAGCAAAGAACCAATCATGGAGCGGTATACCTTTTGATCGAACTCTTTACCATTGTCGTCAAGACCCAGATGGTGTTTGGCTGGCATTGGTGTTGTGTAGCCTTTGCAGTCTTGCATTCCGAATTTCTTCAGGAAATCTTTGAGGTATTTCTCTTGAGATATGAAGATGTCGTTGCGTTGCTGACGTATTTGAAGACCAAGGAAGATCTTCAGCTCACCCGTCATGGACATCTGATATTGCTCTTGCATCATATATCCAAACTCTTCACTGTATTTCTGGTTAGTGCAGCCGAAGATAATGTCATCCACATATATTTGGCACACAAACAGTTCACCATCATATGTCTTCGTGAAGAGAGTGGGGTCCAGGGAACCAGGTTTGAAGCCTTTGCTCTTCAGGAAGTCTTTGAGTGTGTCATACCAAGCTCGAGGGGCTTGTTTAAGGCCATACAGTGCCTTGTTGAGTTTGTAGACCATGTCAGGATGTTTTGGATCTTCAAAGCCAGGCGGTTGTGCAACATACACTTCTTCTTTAATCTTGCCATTGAGAAAAGCGCTCTTCACATCCATTTGATATAGAAGAATGTTATAATGATTTGCATAGGCTAGCAGTATGTGTATAGCTTCAAGCCTGGCCACAAGAGAAAATGTTTCATCGAAGTCAATTCCTTCAACTTGAGTGTATCCTTGAGCAACGAGACGAGCTTTGTTTCTGACAACTTGATCATGCTCATCTTGCTTGTTGCGATATATCCATTTAGTGCCTATTATATTGTGCTTACGAGGATCAGGACGCTTAACCAGTTCCCATAGATTATTCAACTCAAACCGTTGAAGCTCTTCTTGCATAGCTTGAATCCATTCAGATTCCATGAAGGCTTCATCAACTTTCTTGGGTTCAGACATTGAGATGAATGCGAAGTGCCCACAGAAATTTGCTAGCTGTGTTGCCCTTGAACGAGTGAGTGGAACTGGTGCATTGATGCTATCAATTATTCTCTCAATATGTACTTCATTTGCAACACGGGGATGAACAGGACGAAGATTTTGCTCTTGCTGATCATTGTCATTGTTAGAAGGATTGTCGTCAGGCTGAGCATTGTCTTCAGGTTGATCTGGTGCAGTGATGATGAGTTCCTCTTCAGGCTGAGCTTCAGACGGTATGATTTCTCCAGTTCCCATGAGTTTGATGGTTTCACTGGATGGAGCTTCATCTAGCATATTTGGCAGGTGCTCTCTTTGCGAGCCATTAGTCTCATCGAACCGCACATCCACAGTTTCAACCACTTTATAGTGAAAGAGGTTGAAGACTCTGTAGGAGTGTGAATCCTTTCCATATCCAAGCATAAAACCTTCATGTGCCTTCGGTGCAAATTTTGAAGTGTGATGTGGATCCTTGATCCAGCACCTGACACCAAATACTCTGAAGTAACTGACATTTGGCTTCTTGCCAGTAAGGAGCTCATAGGATGTCTTATTCAGAAGCTTGTGAAGATAAACATGGTTGATGATATGGCATGCAGTATTAATGGCTTCAGGCCAGAACTTTTTTGGAGTCTTGTATTCATCGAGCATCGTCCGGGCCATCTCAATAAGTGTTCTGTTCTTGCGTTCTACGATGCCATTCTGCTGTGGCGTGTACAGAGCTGAGAATTCATGAGTGATGCCCAAAGTATCAAGATAAGTGTTGAGGCCAGTGTTCTTGAATTCAGTGCCATTGTCACTTCTGATGTGCTTGATCTTGATGCCATAGTTGTTCATGGCTCGATTGGCGAAGCGTCTGAAGACATCCTGCACTTCAGTCTTGTAGAGGATTATATGCACCCAAGTATATCTTGAATAATCATCAACAATGACAAAGCCATAGAGACAAGCAGTAGTAGTAAGAGTTGAGTAATGAGTGGGACCGAAGAGGTCCATGTGAAGCAGTTCGAAGGGTTGAGTCATTGTCATGATTGTTTTCGAGGGATGCTTGGCCCTCGTCATCTTTCCTGCTTCACAGGCACCGCATAAGTGATCCTTCTCAAACTTGACGCCCTCGATGCCTATGACATGCTTCTTCTTTGCAAGAGTGTGCAAGTTCCTCATGCCAGCATGCCCTAGCCTCCGATGCCAGAGCCAGCATTCTGAAGCTTTTGCTAGAATACATACGGCAAGTTGTGGTCCTACTGAGAAATCTACCACGTACAAATCATCTTTCCGATACCCTTCAAAGACTAGAGACTTGTCAGATTCCATTAAAACAAGGCAACGATATTTTCCAAATATCACAATCATGTTTAAATCGTAAAGCATTGAGACAGACATTAAGTTGAAACCAAGGGATTCAACAAGCATTACTTTATCCATGTGTCAATCCCTCGAGATTGCAACTCTACCTAGACCCAATACCTTGCTTTTACCAGTATCAGCAAATGTGATGTGACTCTTGTTAGATGGACGTAAAGTTGAGTCCATGAGAAGACTTCGCTTGCCAGTCATATGATTAGTAGACCCACTATCAATAATCCATTCTGAAGCAGCTGGTGTCATACCCTACAGTGCAGTTAGGGGGATAGGCTTCACGAAGAGAATTGTGAAGCATAAACATTTGACGAGCAAGTGGATTATGAAAGCTTAGATCGAGGTTAGGACTGATAGGGCAAGTAGCAAGCGACTCAGGAACAAAGTACATAATAAGACCATTTGGGCATTTGATCTTGCGCCCTACAAGATGTTTAAGGTCCCCAGCAATAGCTTCAGGTGAATTTGATTTTCGGCTGGAGACCTTTCCCTGCAAAAGAGAGTTAAGCTTTCTTAGCCACCCACATCTTCAAGGGTGGCTTCGAAGCAATGAGCCTAAGTGCAACATCTGAGAACTTTGGCTTTGGAGCCCTAGCAAAAAGTCTTGTGGGTGGACAATAGTACTCATAAGAATAAGCAGAGTAGTTCTTGGTCTTATGAACATGGCGGTTTGATGAAATACGCTCATATTCATAGGCCTGAGTATGGTTTCCCTGCAAAACATTTGCATTAGTGCGACTCAGGTGAGTCCTTTGTCTGTATGAAGCCTTTGGACCATATGAAGCCTGTGGTCTGGGGTTTGTCCTCTTCACTCATGGTGTCATGATGACATTCACAGGAAGATTCTCCAACAGCCTTTTCGGCACCCAGACTTTCTTCATAGGTGGCCCATTCCTACAGTTAGTACCAATATACCTGGCAAACACTTCACCATTCTGATTCTTAAACAGTTTATAGTTTGCATCAAAGGATTCATCAATAACAATGGGATTAGCACAAGTGAAGCCAGACAGGGTGGATGGATCCACTAAAGGTTCCTTTGCAGCAACCCATGTGGTTTTGGGGTACTGCTCAGGTTTCCAGTAAGAGCCATCAGTATTCATTTTCCTTTCGAACCCAAGACCCTCTTTCCTAGGGTTTCGGTTCAGAATCTGCCTTTTGAGGGCATCACATAGTGTTTGATGCCCTTTGAGACTTTTATACATCCCTGTTTCAAGCAATGTCTTCAACCTAGCATTTTCATCAGCAATAGCAGTGGTATCCTCAGCAGAGGGGTTAGTTACCACATCAACAGTTGAAGATATTGCAATAGTAGGAGCAGTAGAACATCCAGCAATAGAAGTAGCGTTGTCACGCTCAATGCATTTAATACATGGTGGTTCAAATCCTCCCTAAACGGAACTGATCTCTTTGGCGCGAAGTGACTCGTTTTCCTTTTGAAGATCTTCATGAGCCGCTCTCAATTTCTCAAGATCTTGCTTCCTTTGAAGATAATTATAGGAAAGCTTTTTATGAGTTGTTGAGAGTGTTTCATGACGACTTTCAAGTTCCTCATACTTAACATGAAGATTTTTTATGTCTTCAATTAAGGACTGAGATCGAGTCATTTCAGCGTCTAACAGGTCATCGCTTTTGTCTAATAGTTTTTGAATATGTTCCATAGTTTTGTGTTGTTCAGTTGCAATTTTAGCAAGCATTTTGTAGCTGGGTTTGGAACCACAATCAGAGTCATCTTCACTGGATGTTTGATAGCGAGTAGTGCGTGTGTTTACCTTGGCACCACGTGCCATGAAGCAGTAGGTGGGAGCGGAGTAGTCCTTGTCATTTGCATCGGCGTCGGTGATGAAGCCATTGTCTTCAGTGTTGAAGATGGACTTGGCAACGTATGCTGTAGCCAGACTTGCAACGCCAGAATCGGACTCCTCCTCAGACTCCACCTCCGCCTCCTCAGAAGCGGACTCCTCCTCTGAATCCATTTCCTTGCCAACGAACGCACGAGCCTTGCCAGATGAGCTCTTCTTGTGAGATGAAGACTTTGAGGAAGACTTGGAAGAAGACTTTGAATATTTCTTCTTCTTCTTGTCGTCAGAATCATACTCCTTGCTCTTCTTCTTATTCTTGTTCTCATTTTCCCACTATGGACACTCAGAGATGTAGTGGCCAGGTTTCTTGCACTTGTGGCATGTTCTCTTCTTGTAGTCATGAGTAGAAACTTCATCATTCCTTGAGCTTGATCATGAAGACTTTCTGAAGCCTTTCTTCTTGGTGAATTTTTGGAACTTCTTCACAAGCATAGCAAGCTCTTTTCCAATGTCTTCAGGATCATCAGAACTACTGTCAGATTCTTCTTCAGATGAAGAGACGGCTTTTGCCTTCAGGGCACGAGTTCACCCATAGTTGGGACCGTAGATGTCTCTTTTCTCAGAAAGCTGAAACTCATGTGTGTTGAGCCTCTCAAGTATGTCAGACGGATCGAGAGTCTTGAAATCAGGACGTTCTTGAATCATCAGGGCTAGGGTGTCAAACGAGTTGTCAAGTGATCTCAGGCGTGTCTTGACGACTTCATGCTTGATGATCTCAGTAGCGCCAAGGGCTTGAAGTTCATTTGTGATGTCAGTGAGTCGATCAAACGTGAGCTGAACATTCTCATTGCCGTTTCTCTTGAAGCGGTTGAAGAGGTTGCGAAGGACACTGATTCTTTGATCTCTCTGGGTTGAGACGCCTTCGTTGACCTTGGAGAGCCAGTTCCAGACTAGCTTAGATGTTTCTAAAGCACTCACACGGCCATACTATCCTTTGGTCAGATGACCACAGATAATGTTCTTGGCAGTGGAGTCCAGTTGAACTAACTTCTTGACATCAGCAGTGGTGACACCTTCACCCGCCTTGGGAACGCCATTCTTAACGACATACCATAGGTCGACATCAATGGCTTCAATATGCATGCGCATCTTATTTTTCTAGTAGGGATATTTAGTTCCATTAAAGACTGGGCACGCAGTGGAGACTTTGATTATCCCTGCAGTCGACGTAGCTAAAACTCCAGATGGTTAAATCGAATCACACAGAACAAGGGAGTACCTTGCTCTGATATCAATTGAAAGTGCTAGTGATCGACTAGAGGGGGGTGAATATGCGATTTTTATGGAAGTCTTCAAAACATGGAAGTTTCGAAGACAAACGATAGAAATAAACCTATTACCATGCAGCGGAAGGTGGACTACACTAAGCAAGCCATAATCAAGTATTCAATAAAATGAAAGCACAAAGACTGATAGCAGCTAGGCAGTATAGATCAGGATGGAAGATAGTATGAAGCCAATCAGAACAAGCAGTCACACAGTGAAGACAAATAGATGATGCAAACATGCAATGACTTCACAAGGACCAATCTGCAAATAAAGAGATGGGAAGGATAGAACCAGTGGCTCGTTGAAGACAATGATTTCTTGGACCAGTTCCAGTTGCTGTGACAACTTTACGTCTGGTTAGGGAGGCTGAGATTCAACTCAGAAGACCGCGTCTTCACCTTATTCCCCTTGAGCTAAGGACACCCAGTCCTCGCCCAATCACTCTGGTAAGTCTTCAAGGCAGACTTCCAAACCTTCACAGACTTCGTTCACCGGCGATCCACAATGACTCTTTGATGCTCAGAACGCGACGCCTAACCAGCTGGAGGATTCACAGTCCTCAAGTGTAATAAGTCTTCAGATCACACAGACAGGAAGACTTAAGTGATGCCTAACACTCTTTGGCTCTGGGTGTTTAGGGCTTTATCCTCGCAAGGAATTCTCTCTCAAAGGCTTCGAGGTGGGTTGCTCTCAAACGACAAAAGCCGTACACTAACTCTGAGCAGCCAACCAATTATGGTTGTAGGGGGTGGGCTATTTATAGCCACTAGGCAACCCGACCTGATTTGTCCGAAATGACCCTGGGTCACTAAGGAACTGACACGTGTTCCAACGGTCAGATTTCAAACACACACACACGGCAACTTTACTTGGGCTACAAGCAAAGCTGATTTATCCAATCTGAATAAGATTTGCTCTTATAGTCTTCACTCGAAGACATAGGATTTTGGTTAAGCATCACTTCAGTCATTCTGACTGGTTCGCTTGGACCCCACTTAACAGTACGGTGGTTCCTATGACTCAACAAAGAAGAAAAAGAACGACGAAACAACTAAGTCTTCGCGCTCCATAGTCTTCACGTGATGTCTTCTCTTGTCATAGTCTTTAATGTGAATGTTTTCACATACCACCTTTGACTTCAATATCTTCATACATTTTTAGGGGTCATCTCAGGTAGGAAAACCGAATCAATTAGGGACTTCTACCTGTGTTATCCCGCAATTCTCACAAACACATTAGTCCCTCAACCAGGTTTGTCGTCAATACTCCAAAACTAATTAGGGATGGCACTAGATGCACTTACAAACACGTCCTTCATAACAAGGCATGTGTTGCGACTGCAACATGTGGAATGTTGCAATCCCGGTTGACCTCCCACAAGGGACATGCGTCACGCGCGCGAGGCGACAGGCAACGAGACGAAAATCAGCCAGGTAAACGCTGGTGTTTTCGTTTTTTGGCTGCTTTTTATTCTTTTTGGAAAATCCTAATCGTTGCGCACTCGCCCTTCAAAGTGCAATTTCACGCATTGGTGGGTGTATGTGGTGTACGTGAGCATCTGCTTTGTACCGTGTTACAAAAAATACAATTGCACTCGCCACACCATACTTTTATAGAGAATTGATTTTTTTTTTTAGTAAAATAGTTAAATATTTTTGATTTTTTGGCAACATACTTGGTCTAGCATTACTACGCCTGGTTAAATTTTGGGGACAAAATAACTTGAGCCTTATTCCGAGCAAAATACAACAGAATCAACACTATATAAACGCCACTATTCACGGTTTTTCTTGCTGTGCTTTTGTTTTTTTCTCTCAGAATACGACATAGCTCATTTTGTCCTGAAATTTAAACGTGAGTATTATGCTAAACTATGTTTGTCGCAAAAAGATTTTACTTTTTTAATTTTTTTATTTTTTGCTTAGTCTGGTGCGCCTACACCCATGTTCCAAAAATCCGCACAGATGAAAAATAAAAGCAAGTTCCACGCATCTTCTTTGAAAATGCCCTGCCTGTCAATGCAAGCAGTACCATCTGTCTATGTGATCACTCTGACGGTGCCTGTTGTTCTTTGGCGGATCTTCAGCAGCGAGCTACTACGATGCATCAGAGCTTTTGTGTCCTGTGTATTAAGTGCAGTTGCAGGTCTGCTTGTGTGTGGGTTGGAGCTCCATGTAACCACATTAGCGTCTCCCCATGCTCAAATGACTTGTACTAACACGTAGCAGAGGCCTTCCTTTCAAAAAAAAACGTAGCAGAGGCCTAGCCTGCGTGAAAGGCTGAGACACGGCTTTGAAGTCCTGACCACCCACCCCTCTTACATCCATAGAGCTAAGACTAGAGACCGTGCTACCTGCATCAGCCGCCCAAAACAAATTTCGCACTATTAAAGCATCTACAGCCAGTGCTTTCAAATCCGCCTCATACGTCCCGACGAATCGTCCAATTACTATCTGATCATAATTTTTTACCCAGACAGGCTCTTTAAATGGGCATCAAACGCCCGGGCTGACCGGCACCCTTCATATTCACCCCCAATATGGGGCGTCCGGCCACGCTCGCCACATCGGTGGCGGGGTCCCATATAGAAATGCCCGGAAACCCGGCGGTCCAACGGACGCCGCGTCCGTCGTCGCGGTGTGAACGCCACATGGCGCTGCTCCGGCTCACCGCCCAATACCAAATCCAGCTATTTAAGACGCCTGGCATCCCGCAACCCTAACCCATCCACATTTCCCCTCTTCGCACTGCCAGCCTGAGCCCATCCATCTCCTCCCTCTCCCGATCCGGCGGTCTGCCCACACTCCGGCACTCCGGAGCAAGATCACCTACTACGCGACGCTGATGTCGGGGCGCCGCTACGAGATCAAGCAGGAGATCCGGCGTGAGGCAAGCTGCCCGCGCCGCCCGCCTCCGGATTTGCCGGAGCCGGCGGAGGAGGAGGAGGAGCGGGCGAGGGAAGAGGAGGAGAAGGAGATGGTTCCAATGGAGATGGAGGAGGCGGAGCAGCAGCTGTCGGGCTTCAACATGAAGCAGACGGAGGCGGATGCCGTCACCTAGTTAGAGAAGATGACGGAGCAGCAGGGGGAAGAGGAGGAGAAGGAGATGGCTCCAATGGAGGTGGAGGAGGCGGAGCAACAGCTGCCGGGCTTCAGGAGCAGGCGGAGACGGAGTGCACCGTCACCCAATCAGAGAAGATGACGGAGCAGCAGGCCATCTTGGAGTCCATCCAAGATGAGGCATATGTGGCGGCCAACCGAGCGTTCCTCCGGCGCCTCTGCTCCGGCCTCCTCCGCCTCTATCCCCACGTAAAACCCTATCTTGATTACTGAACGATGTAATCCATGTTTCATTTCTCTTATATTTATCAGAATCCCTATCACTCGGAAAAAAAATTAGACAGACGCAGCAATGCGTGTCATCAATAATCTAGTAAGTAGTAAAAATGGTCATTTATAGTAGAAAAAATACAACAATCTGAACATATAATTCAGCCGCCCAAAAGCAAGTTCGCATTATATATTCCACCGGCAGGGTGTGTTCCTTTCCGCAATGAAAAAAAATGAACAACAGAACAAGACAGTAGAAGGATATTGATTGCAAGATAACATATTCATACTACTCGATACGTGTATGATCACGGCACTGGCGTATGTATATATCGACCGATTGATGTATACATGTTGACCGTGCCGCCTCCGTCGGTAGCTCTCGTACCTAAAGAAACATCCACGTTGTGTGCGTGGGAAGGTCAAGTCAAGAACCCCTCTCTACACGCGTAATTCCTCGATCGTTTTTTTAAGAGGTAAATACATTAGTGGTGCTTGAACTTGACATGGATGTGTACTTTGTGTTTGAACTTGTAAAATACATTAAACTGGTTTTATAACTTGGCATGGATTTGCATATACGATTCAAATAACGTTTGTATATGTATGTGACGCTGACAAGGCAAGCCAGCATGGCATGAGGCCCGCTGTCAGTGACAAGGGTGTGTGATCTGACTTTTTTGCAGAAACCCCCACAATTTGTTTCTTTACCATAAGACCCTCATAGAAAAACTGACAAATTATAAGGGTGTGTGGCCTATTTTTTTTCCAGAAACCCTTGCAAATTTTTTCTTACCACAAGGCCCTCTGAGAGAAACTGACAAATTGTAAAATAAAAACTATTCCGTATCATTGTAAATGAATTCACATGTTATTTTGAAACACATTCATGCATTTGAAAAATATTTACGAATGATAAAAACATATATATATATATATATATATATATATATATATATATATATATATATATAAATCAAGTATTCTTCATGTGAGGATCCGTAATCTAAGGGTGCACTAGGCTTGTATTTATATTTTAGAACACATACAAGCTTTTATATACTATATAAAATTTATAAAACAACACAATTTTTACTGAAAGCATGAACACATTTGTATTAATACAACACAGTTTTTACTTAAAGCATGGACACATTTATACAGCACATGAATATTTTATTAAAAATGTGAAAATTTTGAAATTATATGAGAATTTATTTAAATATATTGAAATTTCAAAAATAATTTTAATATTTTATTAAAATGTGATTTTTGTTCTCATATTATAAAATGTATTATTAATTATTAATTTTATTATGTGTATTTTTGTTAAATTATTGCATAGGTATTTTATGAAATTCTATGAACCTTTTAATGTAATTTATTTTAAATATATGTATATTGTTTGTAACACACGATTATAATTTACATATTTTTTTACAGAATTATCAAATAAGAAAACAAACACGTTGAAAAGTGCACCACACTCTGGTCCATTTTAGCCACACGGGCTTGTTATGTTAAAAACCTAGATTTATCATTTTACCAATCGATGTAGTTGGTTGGAGCGGTATGTGCGGCCGCTGTACTGGTTCTAGGTTGAACTCAACAGCACTATATTGTTGGAATAAAATTTTCAATTTATGTTGTTCAACTTTATGTTTATAAAGTGTATGAATCCTTTCATGACACTAAATTTTAACGGGTCAATTGGCTAGCCACGAACACCTGCATGCGTCAGCTAACTGGTTTGAACCCTGGATCCGTTTTAACTATTAATAGATTATTAATTAATATAGTTTCATTACAGTAAATCGGTTTCTCTTTGAGGGCCTTTTTATAAGAAAAAATATATTTCAGAGGGTTTCCTTGAAAACCAAGGCCACATGCCTTGTCCATTTTCCCTGACATATGACAAGTCCCCTGCCCTGCTGGCGTGCCTAGTCAGCGTCATGAACGTGTAAAAACAAGATGTGAACCGTATATGCACGCCCATGTCAAGTTATGAAACCAGTTCAATGTATTTTGCAAGTTCAGGCATCAAAGTGCACATTCAAGGCAAGTTCAAGCACCAGTGAGGTATTTACCTTTTTTTTAATACTGTACAACTACTTGCCTCTCTTTTTCTTCAGTTTGCGAGAATACTCCACAACCACTTGCTGGTGTAGTGCAGTAGTTTGACTCGGAGCGCACACGGCGACGATGGCGCGAGAGCTGATGGCACCAATCGAGTCTGGCGCGCCGGCCGGTTCTGCGCAGTCACCACTGGGCTGAATTAAGAGTTAAATTAACCATCTCGGAGTGTAATGTAATCATTGCGCCTGTCGTGTTTACCTGTCTGCACGTTGAGACGCTGTAAACAAACAACCCACAAATGGACCCCTTGACCACGTCGTGTCTCCCCGTGAATGCGGCTAAGCTAACGACCAATCGTACGAGCTACCATCCACCAATGCAGCCAGTAGCAACAAACCTTAACTTTGACAGAGTGCTTCCCATAACTTATCCAAACTGATGGTTGCGATCCACGAAAACCCTTGTCATTCAAATTTGATTGTAGGTTCTTACGAACTGGAGGCTCTGAATGCCTGCAAATGCTGGCACTCCTCGCACATAGGGGGGTACGGACGCTAGGTCTGTCTGGATTTGAATTGAATTTGCCAAACGGAGGTCGCAGCTGCACGCGGCAGTGTCTGTTGCAACTTGCAACAAGAAACAGAGAAGAAACAGGCGGTGCGAGGAGCACGGGCAGGAACCAACGGCGCCTCCTTTGCCGGTGTAACCAAAACAGCGAGTTTCCTTCCCCTCTACTGCCACGCACGCACGACCCGCGGGAACCATAACTACGTACTGGGGGAGCTCAGAGGAGTTGACCACGCGTCCTCGCGCGGCATGATCATGAATGCCGCCGGCCCCACGCCGTCAGCCTCTGCGCCCCCGTCGCCTTACTTTAAGCAACCGGCAGGCATGCCATCCTCGCCTCCTCTCCTCCACCGACTTGACTTCCTCCTCTCACAAGCCACAATCTGTCAATCTCATCTCGCTGACTCGCCTCGCCATGGAGATGGAGAAGGCAGCGGCGAAGACGGCGCAGCCGACGACGCTGCTGTACGTGCACGAGGTGGAGTGGATCACGCGGGAGCTGGAGCGGCTGCTCGGCAGGGAGACCGTTGGCGCCGGCGCCCGCGCGGACGCGCGCCGCCGCCGGAAGAGGGCCGAGGCCGATGCGGCCAGCAGCCCCGAGGCGCGCGCGAAGAAGGGAGGCTTCCTGGCCGAGCTCCTCGGGAACCACGCGGCCTCCATATGCGGCGACGGTGCCGTGGTCAGCGCGCGCCGCCGCCGCGGCCGCAGCGGCTTCCGGGAGGTCGATAAGGTCTAGATTGGAGCGTCGGTACGGTGTGCGTTTGACACGGTATCGTCGGCGCAAGTCTGGTCCTTCGATTTGTCTGTCAATTTCTCTGCGTAGCCAGTGGGACTTATAGGCTGGAATTGCCAGCGAACATAGTAGGATTTGATTACTGCTCCTCCTGTAAGTTCGCTCACTTTCATCCTGCACTTTTCCTGTTATCCAACATGTAAATACGAACGTGGAATTTGTGTCCTGCTCGCCTGCACTGTCTATTTTTTCAGCCTCTTTTTTTTGGTGTGTGGTACTTAGAAATGCGACTGAAATTTAATAAAATTTCAGACAAATCAGTAGCGGCCTCTTTTGTTTCTGTCTCTGCACGAGTTGCCTGCCCGATAGCAACGTGGTGCGCTGTCGCACGCATCTTCAAGGAATGTGTAATTAGAATCACGCTGTTGTTGGCATGTTCATGGAATGTACTCTAATTTGCAACCGCTAAATTCTGCAGTAGCGTGTTAGATTTGGTAAATTTCAAGCAAAACCGGTAAATTTTCAGACAATAATAAAAAAAATACCTCTGCTGATGCTGCTAGTACTGCCCTTTGTTTGCTGAGCCTAGAGTGTAAAACGGAAGATATTGTTGTGGATCTGCCGCAGTTGTTGCTGTGATCGCTCACATGCATTCTGTTAGTTCAGAACTGTTTGTGTCAATAAAACCTCTTCCACGGACTTCAATGAACTTGCAAAACAAATACACTGGACTTCCCAACGAGCACTGACCGGGTGTTGCCGGAAGGAAGTGCATACTGCACAGTTGCGATCAAATTTGGATGAGGTAATATCACCGGAAGTCATAGAACTTATGGTTGATGTTTAGTTTGATGCTAGAACTTTGAAATACGGATTTACAGTCACTTAACTTGACATCACATACAAATACAGTCACAAAATACGCATACGAACTTATCAGGGTGTATGGCCTCACCTCTCAGTGAGTGATGGCGCATGACCGACTCATTTTTGCACAAAACACACTCAGGTAATGTTTGATAGTAAAGTATTGTAAAAACTGAAGTATCAATAAACTACAGTAATTTTGCATGTAGGTATAATATACCGTGGTTTTGAGAAAACAGAGTATTTTGTAGTATTGACAATACACAGGACATGTTTGACGCAGCGACGTAAAATCAGTTGCAGCGTTAACAGTGCAAACACGTCTGCTTTTCCAGCGAAGCTAGCCGTTGCATGCAACAAAGTGATTGGCCAAAGAACGGCCATGCACATGGCCATAGAGCAGCCTGTTACCATCAGCATGCATAAGAAAGAAAGCTTGCACTGAGAACTCCGCTGAACGGCCGTGACCAAAAAAATCACTCGGCAGCACCGCGTAGCCGGCGGCACCAAGCGGCAGAGCTGCACGAGGACTGGCTGCTTGGCCTCCTTCCGCATCTACGGCGGAGCTGCACGTGTAGCAGATGGGACAACGACGAGCCATGGAGAGAGGTCTACATGCAACAGGAGTGAGTTGTCCATCCTAACACGAGCGTAGCTGAACGACGCGCGGCGGCATCTACAAAGAGCACAGGGCGGCGGCCGTGAATAATTTTTGTAGAGGGAGGCGAGTCATCAGCAGGGAAGAAGTTGACGACGTGCGACGTCGTTCTTTTCGTCTGCTCTGTTTTTAATAAACAGGTTCTGGGTTCTTTTTATAAAACAGAGAAAAACAGTGTTTTGACAAATAGTGTAGTATTAAAATCACAGTTTATAGGGACAACCAAACAGCTCATTGTAAATAAAACTGTGGTAATCTGAAAAACTGTAATATTCGTGAAATACATAGAAAATACTTTGCTATCAAACAGGGCCTCACTTTTTTTATTTGCAAAAAAAGCCGACCACTGTACTGCATATAGGTACGAAAATTAACACAAAAATAGGGGACCCCCGAGTCGAACCGGCGACCGATGTTCAAGACGCAAGCCACTTTAGGCAACTACCCTTCCCTGTTCGCACATCAAGCACGGATAGCAAACTTTAGATGTATTGAACGTGGAGCTTGTTTTCTCTTGAGGTGGGCGTGGAGCTTAAATGACATTCATTTTTTCACATCTACTATGAGCAGTGGGTGTACATCTGCAGCCCATTTAAGCTTTTACCCGCCTTTTTTTTTACCTGAAACATGTAGAGGCTCGCACTGCTACAGTTGATTCCATCAAGCAGGACGAGAAGCCATGTTCAGGTAGGTTGAACGCATTAAGATCAACATAAAATGCCATCAACACGGTACTTACAAGTGGAGCAATAAAACAATGAGAGTGATACTAACTGCACATTAGGACGGTTTGACAGAGCGGTAAAACTGAGTGACATCTCAACAATCAAGCCCCTATGCATGGAAATTTGTTCTTGCTTCCTCTGTCACTCTGGCTGGCTGTACACACAAGATGCATATCTTTTGGGAAAAAAAGGAATGTTCTAAGAATATTATACCCACTTTTACTCATGACTTATATTAAATAAATTATATAATTTAAATATTAGACACAATTGAATATTCATATCAACATTTTTCATTTTAAATTTATGAATATTTTTAATTATACAAACATTGAACTATACAAATGTGAGAATAGTTACTGAAATGTTTGTATAATTAAAATAATATTTTGAATTCTAATTTTGGAAATAATTGTGTTATTTTAAATGTACAAACATTTTATAATACATAAATATTATTTAAATATATTAATATTTTAAATATTACATGAAATTTTTAACACATGAATATTTAGATGTCATTTTTGTTACTGAAATTATAATTGACATACTATCTACAATTTTTTAGTATATTAAGACTACTAATTCATTGTAGACGTGTATATGTGCAGGTTGTAGTGACTAGAACGTCTTGTGTGCTAACCTTTGGTTGTTGTTTGTTTGAGAGCTGGTGGCCCGAAAAGTCCATTCTGCACCCGAGCTCATATGCTCCCGCATGAACAGTAAAATCGAAAAAAAATTCAAAAAAAATTCAAAAAATTCTATTTTTTTTAGAGAAACATTGACAAAAGTTCTAAGTGCCTGCAAAAATTCATCATGAAATCACATTCCTGTAAGGCGTGGTAAAAAAAACAAATTCAGTGATTCAAAATGCATTTGAAAGTAGCTTTTTCAGAGTACTATTTTTGTTTTTTTTTTGCCACGCCTTCTAGGAATGTGATTTCATGACGAATTTTTGCAGGCACTTAGAACTTTTGTCAATGTTTCTCTCAAAAAAAATTTGGAATTTTTTGAATTTTTTTCGATTTTACTGTTCATGCGGGAGCATATGAGCTCGGGTGCAGATTAGCCGCGTCCTGGCCACACTTTTTCCTGTTAATTTTCACTGTGTAATGACAGGTGGGACCCACTGTTGATGGACGTGAAAAATAAATGTCATTTAAGTTCCGCTTTCAATACATCTAAGCTTTGCTATCAGGCTGGTCATAGTGGGGAGTAACTTAGACTAGTAACATACATATGCTACTAGTCTATGTTACTACCTTCATAGTGGGTAGTGTCATAGGTGTGGTAACATAGTTGCCTTCATTTAACTTTGTAGACTCATTATGCATTGGAAACCGCTATGTGATGGTAACATATTATGTTACTCTATTTGCCTCTCTCCTCATTAACTACTTGCCACATCATCATTTTTGCTTATGTGGCATCTATGTTACTACCTATGTTACTCCCACTATGACCAGCCTCAGTAGTTGACATGCGGACGTGAAGAGTGGTTTGGCATGAGTGGCTTGTGCTGTAAACATTGGTAGCTGGTTCGACTCCAGCCTCACCTATTTGTTGTCTTAATTTTCGTGCCTATATGCAGTACTGTGGATGTCTTTTTCTGCAAATAAAAAAGTGTGAGGGTGTTTTGTACAAAAATGAGTGAGCAGAGGGCCACCACTCAGTGACCGGTGGGGCCATATGTTCGCTTGCTTATTTTGTGACCGTATTTGCACGCAATGTCAAGTTAAGTGACCACAAATCTGTATTTTCAAACTTCTAGCACCAAACTGAACATCGAGCACAAGTTTTATGACTTCCGGTAATATTACCTCAATCAGGATCATAAACCAAACAATTTCGGAAACAACAAAAGGGAGCGTAAAAGTGGGTTAATTAGGTCGCAGAAGTGTGCTGATCCTTGCAAATTCGAAAAGCGAAGAAAAACGTAAGAGGAATACTGCTCAAAGCCTGTTTGTCTGTTTTTTTCTCCCTAGAATACATCATGAAAAGGTGTATCATCATTTCATAGAAGAAGTGCCAAAGCGGTTAGTACAAGGCCAAACCGGCAATAGCTTTTTTTTAAACAACAAAGTTATCCCGCTGAATGATACGTTTATGAAAGCAAAATATTTAGAAAACTCGTGATTGGTGTGGAGGGGAAGATATGCTTACGAAATTGTTCAAAAAAGAGTTGTTGCATTTCATTGCTTCTTCGTAGTTTCGAATCCATTCACTTTGACGGTTGACATGTAGGTTAAGGTTATAGTGCATATAGTTTTAAAAAGAGAGGTTATAGAGCATATGAAAAGGAACAACAGATAAATGTCAAATGAAGATGTATCCAGTCAAATCTTAATCTCGCCACACTCCATAAATAAAGCACGTGGACCAACTGATACATGGTGTTGAAGAAATCAGAAATTGTATATATCACCATTGATGCTCTGCTTTCACCATTGTATCTATCGTCTTGGGTAGATGAAAGGATTTTTTTCTAGAGGAGATTTCTAGTGTTAACTTTGTCATGTTGAACGAGCCAACAATTTTTTTGTCTGTGTATCCTCATAGGCACTTCTCCAAATCCATTGCGGGGAATAGTAATAGGTTTCGGTTTTCAGTTTTGTACATTTTCATCGGAGATAAGAAAGGTGGAGTTCCTCATTGCTTCTTCGTAGTTTCGAATCCATTCACTTTGACGGTTGACATGTAGGTTAAGGTTATAGTGCATATAGTTTTAAAAAGAGAGGTTATAGAGCATATGAAAAGGAACAACAGATAAATGTCAAATGAAGATGTATCCAGTCAAATCTTAATCTCGCCACACTCCATAAATAAAGCACGTGGACCAACTGATACATGGTGTTGAAGAAATCAGAAATTGTATATATCACCATTGATGCTCTGCTTTCACCATTGTATCTATCGTCTTGGGTAGATGAAAGGATTTTTTTCTAGAGGAGATTTCTAGTGTTAACTTTGTCATGTTGAACGAGCCAACAATTTTTTTGTCTGTGTATCCTCATAGGCACTTCTCCAAATCCATTGCGGGGAATAGTAATAGGTTTCGGTTTTCAGTTTTGTACATTTTCATCGGAGATAAGAAAGGTGGAGTTCCAGGAATATGTTTGCTATAATTTTATAAGCCAGGGCTAATATTATAAGCAATTGACAACATCTCAAACGCATCTATAATTTTTGCTATATATTAATCCGGTGTCAAGTGCCAGTTTTTTTTTGCATACTTTTAAAATTTGTAGAAATAATATTTTGCGGGGACAAATAAATAAAATATGTTCATGAAGTTTCAAGTTGGGAAAACATGGGTTAGAGGAGTACCTAGGATGCCCCATGTTAGGGGAACGTGCTACACAGTATTTTTTTATGTCGCGCGTGAAAATTCCAAGATCACTATGGACGTACAAGTAACTACGATCTCACAAACAATCAATATTGTGAAAGAGGAAGATGTCAGTGAAGCTTGCCGTTTCCCGTAGGTTGGTTATACCTCCCATACGTAGAGTTTTTTTTTCAGAATGATATGTGGATCTAGTATCAAAGTAGACAACGCCTCCAAGGTATCCACGCACCACGCGTACCGATCTAGCAGCACCGCGACACTCCATGGAACCAACACAAAAAATTGCGTGAAGAAAATAGAGAAAGAACAACCTAGCGGGGTACCGATCTAGATTAGGAAGAGAGAAGGCAGAAACACACATGGGTTTAATAAGATGCTTGGTGAAAGGATCGGTATGGTCGATTAGAAGGGGGTTGAATAGGTGACTAACAATTTTTTTTAACTTTGTTCCCAAATTTTAGGCTCGGCAATAAAATATGTTGTCTATATATGCAACTAGATGAACAAGCTATCTGTCAAATACAACACATAACAAGTACAAGCAAAGGTAAGATGTAACCGCAAGTGAAGACGATGAAGATGTGGATGTGTTTCCGAAGTTTTATCCTTTGGGGGAGGTACGTCTCTGTTGAAGGGGTGCTGAGGCACAATGCTTCCCAAGCGTCCCAAGGACTCTATCTATTCTTCTCACGCATTCTCACAATGCAAGGTGCCACGAATCCACTAGTGATGTCTTCAAGGCGACAACTGGGACATTTACAAACAAGGTTGGGCATCTCACCACAACTTAATTGGAAGCTCCCAACACCGCCATGAAGATTCACCACAACAAAATGTGGCTCCGAAGTGACCTCTTCCGTCTAGGCTGTCCAAACACGCTTAGAGTAGGAAGACCCACAAAAAATGCATAGGGGAATCAAATTTTCTTTGGTGGAAGTGTAGATCTAGGTCTCCTCCCTCAATCCCTTGCAAATCAACAAGTTTGGTTGGCTAGAGTAGGAGATTAGGCAAAATGAAGCTTAGGACATTAATGAACAAGAGAGGGAGGCTAGAGATAGGTGGGAGGTGGAAGAACCACCTCCTTAAATAGTCCCACCTTAATTATAACCGTTACGCGGGAAAAAGTACTGGAGCGGTACAATCGCTCGGGTGAGCGGTACAATCGCTCGGGCGAGCGGTATAACCGCTCCAGGAAGCAAACCCTAGTTGCAATGGACATAACGGTACAACCACCCTGACCACCGGTTGTACCAATTACTAGGGAATAGTCGGAACAACCGTTGCACAGCCGCTCGAGTACTGCGCCCAACACCAAGCGAAATCACCCCCGAGTAGTGGTTGGGGCGGTACAAGCGCCAGTTCAACCGCCCTGCTAGCACAGGAGTGTGCAAGAGCATGGCGCTCCCATGTTTGGTTTTGGTAATCGATGGAAATTCCTATGTTTGGTTGCTTTGAATGTTACTCAAAGGGCTTATCCATAGGCAATGCTTGAAGATCATATGTTGGCTTCAAGGTCGAATATAGAAGATTATGTGTTTTTCAAGGAGTTATCCAAAGATCGGTCATGTGAGAGTTCGAACCTATTGCAAGCATGTCTTGAAGAAGAAGATTATGTGAACATTCATGTCTACCTTCAAGACATCATCTTAATGAAGAGAGAAGATAAGATACAAGGTTGATCAAGACTAAAAGCTAAGAGTGGATTCAAATTTATCAACACACAAAGCGTAGAAGATGTACCGAGTGGGATCAAGCGATCTCTTGGTATGGTAAGCATTGTCCATTGCGCTCTGTGTACTAACCCATGATCTATGTGAGGTTTCTTGGTGGGGTTAGGCATGTTTCCATGAGCTTACATCAAAAGGAAGATCTCATATAACCCATGGAGGATGACATCAAGTGGTAATCATCATCAAGGTTGCATTGTGCAAGTTCAACTGGAGCATCACCAAGAGATCACATGCTTGAAGTTTGCCGTCCATTCTAATGATAATGGACATGTAAAGGTATGCTGAAGAGAGGCTCACCCATAATGGAGTATGAGGGAGCAGTTCAGTAGTCTTCATCGAGTCATCGCAAAACAAGAAAGGTGGTCCAACTTGAGGAGGTCAATATCGTCATCATTTAGCTCAAATGGACCATGTGCAAGGCAAAGGTAACCTTGATAGGTTTTCTATTTTACCGGCCTCATGGTGTCAACTAGGGACTGGGTTACAGGAATGATAGCCGTATTATCAGGGGAGGGCTCTCGAGTGAGTAGCCTAATCATATTGTTCGTATAGAGTTCAAACTTTTGCATCCTTGGCATCATCTTTCTTGGTTCTTATTTGCTTTTCTCTATGTGAGTTTCAGAGCTTGTGGTTATCTTCATGACTAGCTCAAGTTCATCGAAAACTGATTTCATATGCATCCTCTATTTCGTTTTCGGTGTTGGATATTTTCCAGGTCCTTATTTGAGCAAGGGTTCCCACCTTCTATTTTTGGTATTTTCTCTATTGCTGGTTCTTAATATACCCAACAAGTTTGAGTTCGTTGATTTCTGAGTTTGTTTGCGAAAGTTATGGTAGTTTTGGTCTTACTTGTGTTTCGTGCTCCTGTTGTACTGCACGTGTTAGCGGTTGTACCGCTCAATTCTTGCGCGACCAAGGATTTGCTTGTGTGATCATGCATAACATGATCATGGAGGATAAGTGTGATGACAACATCTACGACCAAGGTTTGATTTTCAGGATGAAAATGTTAAGCTTGAGCGCCAAATACCGACAACATTTGAACAGTTCACCCAATTTTATCGTGAAATGCGTGACCGGAATACTCATATGCAGCTTCAAGATGACTTGGTTGAGCACATATGGACTCACATTGACAACTAGTAGATGTATCGCTGGAGGCGTACTAGGAGCACACGGAGGCTCCACTCCCTGTAATCCATACATCCATTACTATCTCAGGATGGATGCAGTTAATGTAGTGTAAGTTTGCTTCCATCCAATACGAGAAGCATATTGCGTATGAACAAAGAATCACATTAATTTCACCCCCAACTGTCTTTTGTCAGATGCGAGCAATACGTTTGTACAAGCTCGGGTCAAGGAAGCCGGCCATGAGGAAGAAGCCCATGTCCTTCACCATGAGCACGACATATAGAACACAATGGGTGAGGAGGAGCACGTCCATGTCGGGCTTGATGGCGACGGAGGCACGGACGCGGAAGATGGCAGCTGTGGGAAGCGGCCAGTTCTTATCGTGCTTGGATGTAGTGTTCAGGAAGGCAGGCCATGGTGCCGGCGGCCGGGCATACGCGGTGTCGCCGGTGCCGCTCCACCATGAGACAATAACATATTAAATAATGTATAAGGCGATCGGAGACTCGGAGGACGCCGGCCACGCGCAAGCTCAGGTCTAGGACGGTGACTACGAGCATGAAGCTCACGACCTTGACCAGGGCGAGCACGGCATACATGACACTGTTGTTGAGGTGGGGCATGGCCATACAAAGCTTGACGGCGGCGGGGATGACTAGGAGGCGAACAACATATGCTATGAAGCTTTTCCCGACGTTGATGTTATCGCTGGCCGCGGGAACGGAGAACATGAGTCAGCGCCCAGGCAGACGCGGTGCCCTGAACGCGTCAAGCACAGACAACGATGGCTATCTAGATTTGCGCATCGTCTTCCTCCTTGCTTTCTCCACACACGTTGAGCTGGCCTCCAGAACGCATGACTTGGTGTCGGCGGTCATGGCGGACGTGGTGTCACCGGCCATGGAGGCACAGAACGCGGCAAGCTCGAGTGACGGCTAGGGCGGACACAATCTTCCTAGTTCATTCTAGTTTTATTCCACGTGGCAAGTAGAAGTTTGGAAAGAAGAGGCAAGAGCTGTAGAAGAGGATTTTGAAGAAGGATGGATGGGAGGAATCGCATTTCCTGAGGAAGAAGGGCAACGATGGGAGGATGAGGAGCGGGGTGCATTGAATTTGATGCTGGGTTGGTGGGTGTTGGTCGTTAAGGCAGATAGCGCGTGGAGTGCACATGCATGTCAGAGAGAACAGTTGTTTCATCATTTGATATGAAAATACCGGAGAGCTATACATGGTGCAGATTCATCTAATACACACTACCCTAATATAGTGGATGAGATTCCAATGCGATTGAATGGGAGCAATTTCAATGGGCGTAGTCGCCGGGTGCTCCAAGGCACTTTCGATGTATCGCTTCATTTTCTTTTTCATCTATTCAAGACAATTTTGATTAGGTTATAAAACTATTTGAATGTTTTCATTCACATGTGAATCTATTTGATTATAAAACTATTTGCTATGTCTAATTTTAGTTCAAAAAATAATGACTAGACCTTCAGCCGGCTATGACGGACCAGACTGTGTTGGATGCATGGTCAACGCATCCACCGAAATGATCGAACACCCCGTTGTTCTGCCCAAACGGACAAAATCCACCGAAGACGAACGTCGGTGCTCATCATCCAAAAGAACTCGCCCCAAGCGTCGTCCACTCCAGCGAGCACTGAAAGTCAATGGCGGAAGCTTCTAGAACCTCCGAGGCGCACCGCGACGCCGTGTTCGCGCGGTGGGTGATTTTCTCGCCGGCGCGCTCCCGTCGCCCCACCGACCTCAAGTCCCACGGCCCGGCAAACCCTAGCCCCGGCCCCGACGACGGCGCCCCCAAGCCGTCCTGCCCCTTCTGCCTCGGCCGCGAGTCCGAGTGCGCGCCGGAGATATTCCGTGTGCCGGCTCCCGACGAGTCGCCGTCGTGGCGGATCCGCGTGATCGAGAACCTCTTCCCAGCGCTGCGGCGCGAGGCGGCGCCGCCCGCACCGGAGGACGAGGAGCCCGTCGGCGCGGGGGAATGCGCCGTGAGGGGGTTCGGGTTCCACGACGTGGTCATCGAGACGCCGCACCATGAAGTGCGGCTCTGGGATCTGGAGGCGGAGGGGGTCCGCGACGTCCTGCTTGCGTACGCGCGTCGGGTGCAGCAGCTGGCTGAGCACCCAGCGGTGAAGTATGTTCAGGTACTTCTCTTTTTTAAGTTCAGCCCTTCTTCTTAGATAGCTAGGTCCGATACCTGGGTGTATATTATTTGACAATTGGTAAAACTTCGTAGTGCAAAATGCCATCTCGATAGGTCATAGAGGAATTGCAAACAAACAATGCAAATGTCTTTAGAAGGTGCTCCTAGCCCCTTGGCAGTTGCTATCTAGAGACTAGAAGTTAGTAGAACAAAAAAAAAAAAATTCTTAGATGACAATGGGTGTCAAGGAAACTCTAGTTTTGATAGTTTAGGGTACGAACTATACGATTTAGGAGTTGGGTGTGAAATCAAACCGATGCAATAGTTGACAACCAAAAGTAGACTTTCCTAGATATTATGGTGAACTGAGATATGTGTGCAGTCCTACGGTTTCTTGTTTGTTCTCCATACATGTACCAATGTTTTGTGTGGTGGTCGGAGTAATCATACAGTATTATTGACAAAAAGGTATGTGATAATTCCTGTGTCATCTGATCTGTTGTGTTTCACGGATTATGCATACATGTGCCTTTTGGCAGCGCAGTTCAAATGCTAATAGCCCAGTATGTATGCTTAGTTTGGAGGTCAGGCCATAGATTGTTTTGTATTCGGGGGTACTTTCTGTGGACCTGATGTTTATGTCAAAACCTTTTTGGTATTATTACAAAAATGGACAACACTCATGCACTTTCTAACTGGAATCCGAACAACAAATTTCAAATCCTCTCTATTCTGTTCTGTTCTGTTTTCTTTATGCATTTGCATAAGACTAGACATGTTTCTTCTTTTTTTGAGAACCAGCAGGCGCACTGCCTTTTCATATAGAAGAAGGAAGAGGGTAACCCATGTACAAAGTGGTTTGACACTTTTTTGAGGGGTACGTGCCGAAACCCCCAAATAAGGAAAAACTCGACTAACCTATGCCCTCACTTGGCGATTGGCTGGCACCATTTCCCGTTGCTTTATGTCCCCAAAAGCCAGAGATGCCACCTCGAGGTGGGTTAGGCGTGTGCCATTGAAGATACGACGGTTCCTCTCCTTCCACAGGTTCCAAATAGTGTAGAGAAGGTGCCCACTGTGGCGGGACCGCGACTCCCCCGATTCCATTGAAAGCATGCAATCCCACCAGTTGGAGACGCCCCCAGGGTTCGGGAGAGTTAGGGTAGTCGTAGTTGCCTCCCCAGACAAGGACTTAATATGATTCCAGGCTACGACCGCAAAAGGACAATCCTTGCAACGGTGAGCCGCAGTCTAACTAGCAGCGCAGTGCAAGAGCTAATAGTCCAGTATGTGTATGCTTAGTTTGGAGGTTAGGCTGTAGATTGTTTTGTATACATGGTGCATACATGTGCCTTTTGGCAGCGCAGTTCAAGAGTAATAGCCCAGTATGTATGCTTAGTTTGGAGGTTAAGGCTGTAGATTGTTTTGTATTCTGGGGGACTTTCTGTGGGCCTGATGTTTTTGTCAAAACCTTTTTGGTACTACTACAGAAATGGACAAGAGTATGCACTTTCTAACTGGAAGCTGAACAACAAATTTCGAATCCTGTCTGTTCTGTTTTGTTTTCTTTATGCATTTCCATAAGATTAGACTTTTTTTTGAGGAACCAGCAGGAGCACTGCCTTTTTGATATAGAAGAAGTAATAAGGTAACCCATGTACAACGTGGTTTGACGCGTTTTTGAGGGGAACACGTGCTGAAACCACCAAATAAGGAAAAAAAAACTCGACTAGTCTATGCCCTCACTTGGCGGTTGCCTGGCAAACGCCATTTCCCGTTGCTTTTATGTCCTCAAAAGCCAGAGATGCCACCTCGAGGTGGCTTAGGCGTGTGCCACTGAAGATACGACGGTTCCTCTCCTTCCACAGGTTCCAAATAGTGTGGCGGGGTCGCGATTCCTTGGACTCCACTGAAAGCATGCCATCCCACCAGTCCGAGACGCCCCCAGGGTTCGGGAGAGTTAGGGTAGTCGTGGTTGCCTCCCCAGATAAGGACTTAATATGATTCCAGGCCGCGACCGCAAAAGGACAATCCTTACAAAGTTGGGCTGCAGTCTCCGGGGCCTGAAGGCAAAGCTGACAATGGGCAATGGGGGTCGTGAGGCCATCCCTTAACCGCCAATATGTTGGCTGTGAGACTCCTGCCGTGGAGAGCAAGCCAGGAGAAGAGTTTGCATTTTGGCTCAGCATGGGTGGACCAGATCTATTCCTTCTAGTAGCAATTTTGAAAAGGCAGGCATCACATGCTTCAGCTGCCCATGTCTGCTCCAATTATCATGCCAGAATAAAGCCCTCTGCCCATTTCCAAAGGTGTTGGTAGTAGAAGCCCAGAAGAGATCCATATTTGTCGCAAGGAAGTAGCCCACCCATGGGCGGTCAGGGTCGGTCCATTGCAGCCAAGCCCATCGCAAATGCAAGGCCCTGCCAAATCTGTCTATGTCGACAATACCCAGACCACCCAGTCCCTTTGGCCGACACACAGTTTTCCAATTCATGAGGGAGTGGCCCGCCTGAATGTCATCACTGCCATCGCCACGCTAGACGAAATTGCGCGTGTTGATTGACAAATAGTGAAAAACTGCACTATTTTCAATCAACATGTCTAATCAGCCCGACAAATAGTGCAATTTTCACTCAGTGTGTTGCTCTCATACTCAGCTCTCTTTATTGCACTGCAACACAACATATCTGTGCTTATAGGAACCCCTAAGCTGATTTGAAGAAATGGCAGTTATTGGTAAGGTAATGTCAATACTTCAGTGGCTTGTTTCAACTCTTTGATCATAGTTACACTAGCTAAGTACTCGTGCGTTGCTATGGAAGTTAAATGCTCATGCATTGGTATTGAAGTTCTTGTATTGCATAAGTTGTTTAAACGCTTCGTTATAGTCCCTAACTCTGCACATATAAAAATATTACTTATTTGTATGCAATTATTTATATATATTAGGCTGGTCATAGTGGTGAGCTAATTTAGACTAGTAACACGCATATGTTACTAGTCTATGTTACTAATTCCATAGTGGTATGTGTGATAACATAAATAACTTCATTTATTACTTTGTAGAGTCATTTTGTTAGGGAGCGCTATGTGATGGTGACATATTATGTCACTCCACTTGTCTCTATCATTTTTAATTACTTGCCAAATCATTTTTTGGGCAAGGGGAAGTGGGCCGGGGTGGGGAGGGTTAAGGCCGACGGAGTGGCTCCGGCGCAGGGCGCGGCGGCCGGCGGCCAGCAGACAGGCTGGACGCCGGAGCCAGAAGAGGCGCCCTGCTGCCACCATCCTGGGAGCCGGCTCGGGCTTCGCCGGCCGCTTCTCCGATGACGGTGAGGTGGCGGGAGGGTCGGGGAGGCCCCCCGGCGACCGCGGTTAGGGCGCCCCCGCCGCTGCAAGGGGGGAGGGGGCGGTCGCGTAGTCTTATATACATGCATATGCCGTTTACTATTTGTGCATCTCTTTCTGTAAAACGCATATAAATTCTTTTTATTGTGTATTGAAAGACGAATGCCGAGAATGTGCAAAGTTAACACACCATCAATGGTGGCTGTCACCAGTAAATGCAAAACTATAATTGGTGCACAGGTGTAGCTGGATGAATTTCTCCTTGCGTTTGATTCTTAAAATGAGGACGAATGTGCTAAGCTGGAGTCTATATTGTTACTTTGCTAGAGAACCATGCTAAACTCTTACCTTCATTTCTCAAATATTATTGGCTTTTTGTAAGACTTAAATGTTTCATCTTCTGTACAGCATCACTTGAACTCAAATACGAATGAAACCTGCTTATTAATTAAGGCCACACCGGCACCCTGACGAGTGCGGTGGACCTGGCATGTGTGTGGGCTGTAGCCCATGAGGCTAGTGCCGTATGTGGCCAAGGTCCTGTGTGTGCGTGGAGGATGTATTTAACACTTAACCCCTGTATCGATCGAGGCATGAAATGAGTATCATCTGCTCTCTCACGCCTCTGCTTCTTCTTACCTACTTTCTCCCCAAGACTCATCTCATCCCCTTCCCCAATTTACCCAATCCTCTTGTGCGATCCCAATCCAACAATTGGGTTCCTTACATTAAGGTAGTCCTGAGGTGGCTCCAACTCTTGCTCATGCATCGGTACTTAAAAGATGTCCGGTTTTTGTTCTCAAATTCATATTTCACTGTCTATTTGTTGGTGCTGCTGTGGTACTGTAAAAATTACCAGCATGTAAGAGCCCTTAGGGCATGTACAATGGTTGATAAGATAGTCTTATCTTAAATTTTGCATGTAATTTAAAGATGACAAAAAAAGAGTCTACAATGGGTCATCTCTTAGCCTTATCTTCAATAACTAGCAATTCCTAAAAACGTGGTGAGACATATTGTGCTAAGAGATCATCTCTTGTCTTCTCTTAAATAAGAGAAGACAAGCCTTTTCTTATAAGTTCTCTCTCCTCCACCTCATCATTAATCCTACGTGGCACTCCTAAGATAGCACCATTGTACATGCCCTTATTTCTATGTATAATTAGCTACTTGAGTTACATCCTTTACTGTAGCTCGACCAAATAGTTGCTAAGTTCCTCTTAATGTGCTGAAAATTGTCCATTTTTGGAATTTCATAGGTGTTCAAGAACCAGGGGGCATCTGCCGGAGCTTCAATGGCACACTCACACAGCCAGATGCTGGGAACTCCTTTTGTCCCTCCATCTGTTACCTCCCGGCTTAACTGCATGAAGGAGGTCTTTGAGAGGTCAGGAAAGTGCAGCCTCTGTGCGGTTGTGTCCAAGGATATCTTGGTCAGTGAGACGCACAATTTTTCTGCATTTGTCCCTTTTGCAGCTTCTTATCCATTTGAGATATGGATCGTTCCTCGGCAACATAGCTCCTACTTCCATGAAACAGATCAGGATAAGGTATAATTTTTTCCTGAATCTGTTTGGTCTTCCATTGTTGTATAAACCATACTAGTTCAAATCACATTCGTCTGCAGAAATGGAAGTGTAATAGCCTGAAGTAGGAAAATAAATTTCATAGACTACACAGCTTCTCCTGCCACCTGGCTGTGCTCATTGCCCTTTTTATTGCATTAAATGATTGCTATGTTGTCCACAGGTATTGGATCTTGCGGGCCTGTTGAAAAGCATGCTTCAGAAGTTGTGTAAGCAACTCAATGACTCCCCATTCAACTATATGATCCACAGCGCACCGTTTGGACTTTCCTCATCTTGTCTACCTTACACACATTGGTTCCTCCAAATAGTGCCACAGTTGAGTGTAATCGGTGGATTTGAGATAGGAAGCGGGTGCCACATAAACCCAGTTTTCCCGGAAGATGCTGCAAAAATTCTGAGGGAAATCGACGGCTCAGTATAGTTCGGTACTTACATGTGATTTGTTTCTCGGTCGTGTAAAAAAAGAAGTTTGTATGTCGCTAATAATCTGAGTGGACCGTTAACTTTACATACTGCTGAGAATTTGATCAAACTTGGAAGTTTTAACCTTACTAATGTTATTCTGTTACCTGGAAGGGTGGTCTTGAACTAAAGTTGTCTGAGCCTCTTACCGAATTGGTTGTGATAGACTCATAGCACAGCTATGGTTCAGTGTACATTGACCTGATGGTACAACTATAAACTACCCAAGATGTTCGGCTGGTTTCCGAAGACACGCTCGAGCCAGGAACTTCAGAAAGACCAGGCGGGCAGAGCACTTGTATTGTCGAACCAGAGTTTTTTTTTTTGAAAAAACAACAGGCCATTCCATTGATTTTCATTAAAGAAACCACTAGTCTGCAAAGTTAAGTATTGAATCGGAGGTTATGAAACAATATTGTTTCCTCCTTTGTCCACCTACAAATCACATTTTTTTTTGGAGACAAACCTACAAATCACATGAAACAAAAGTCTTTGCACTTGAACTGATGGCTCGTACAACCACATTTGGCCTCTAGCTGGCTATTATGAAACAACTTGTTGACCGTGTATCTTGTCCCTGCACTCTGTGCTCCTCTATTTCTCTCTCATGATCTTGCTCCTTGCCCATTCCTCTACTGCCTACAATGCAAAATTATTTTTAAGAAACAC